>NW_004567122.1:31235031-31241785 GCF_000260355.1 Condylura cristata | reverse complement strand
GCGGGGCGGGCGGCCGGCGCTGCCCGGAGGCGGGTAAGGATCGGGCGGCGGTGGAGGCGGCGGAGACTCCCGGCCCGGATCGGCCATAGCCGGCGGGAGCTGAGGGAGGGGCGCCCAGCTGAGCGAGGCCACGGGGGCCCAGTGGGTGCTTGGAGCGCTGGGGCCGAGATGGGGATGCCTGGGATCTCCGAGTGGGGGTTGTGGCTGGGACACCCTGGCCTCCAAGGTCCGCAGGTAGAGCCGATCAAGGAGAGGGGGTACTGTACGGACCCCAGCCGGGTCCCACACCCGGGCGCGCTGGGAGCCGCGGGGAAAAGAGACTGTAGGAGCGCGCGGGATGGAGATGGTTTGGGGGAAACACGCAGTATCCAGTTTGATGGTGGTGGTGCGGGCCCCCTGAGGACGAAGCCAGCAAGGACCCGCATCCACAGCGAACGCGCGCGCGCGCTCGCACACACACACACACACACACACACACACACACTTGTTGGGCGACCAGCTCGGATCATTCAGGCGCTTTTAGTTCCTTGCGGGCACCCGGAGGGCCACACCACTGACATATGTACACGCATACATAAATCCGTACATATGTGCACACACATACCTCCCGCACACCAGCGCCCACTGGGGCACCGGCGCTGGCTCGGAATCCGTTTCAGCTTCTGCACGGTCAGCAGCACGGACACATATCCCATGGCTCGAGCAACAAAACACAACCGGGCGTGACATCTGCGACATGGAAATACAAACACAGCCCCATGCCCTCTTGTAAGAAGGTTCAGGCCCTCCTTTGCCAGACTCAAAACCTAGGCTCTCCTGTGTTCTTTCAAAGGAACACACCCTACCATAATCTTTGGCCAGAACCTAGATACACAACACAGGTCTCATGTGCACCTCTCAACTGCACCCACATAAACACAACCAGTGTCTCAGCACATGCTTGATGGCACACACCCTAACACACAAAGTGGCACCTACAGCAGCGCCTCACAGTCACAAACAGAATCCACTGCTTCACACGTTTCAGCACTGGGTGTCACACACACCTTACACCGACAGTGTCACATTACATCTTGCAGTGTACACATACACACACGGTTCCTCTCTCTCTGTGGGCAGATTCCAAAAGGGGAAGCGACCGGGACCTCCAAGCGAGCCCCTGGCGTCCCCCCAACCTTAATCACGACATTGTTATTGTAAATATCCGCGGAACCCTGGGGCCCGCCGGATCGCCGGCTTCCTTGCTGGCGCCTCCCCCACCCCCACTCCCGGGCTGTACCGGCCGTGTATTCCCGGAACAAGCTGGACCTGGCAGGCCCCGCCATCCCGGCTCCCTGGGGTTCCAGGGATGTTTGTCCCTTTGCAGAGGGTACAAGCCTGGAGCGGCGCTCGTGACCCTCTTCGGACCATTTAGCTATGGTCCTCCAACACACCTGGGTCCCCAGTACACCTGGGTCCCACACACCTGTGTCTCACACACCTGGGCGTCCCCTCAGTGGGGTACGGACTGCAGGCCCCAATCGTGTGCTCGGGTGAGGCCCTAGGAAAATCGCGGTACGGAGGGAAGCATAATTGGTAGGCCAAATAAATTCGCACCTTACCCCTACACCCTCACCCCCTAGTTATCCTCGGTAGCTCAGACCTCTGTCCTCAGTTTCCCCAGCAGTGATCTGTGACCATTCTTTCCGGCAGAAAATATTCGTGGTCATGTTGAGGTCTTTGAGGATTGAGTCTGAGGCAAAGACCCCTTTTCCGCTCACCGCGAGAGGGTCAGTTTTAAGAGAAGGTCCCCTCCTGGCGGGGTTTGCTTTGTGATTCCGGCGCCAGCTCCCTCCCCGCCCCCTCCAGGCGTCAGCCCAGCGGCACCCGCCGACGCCCGTTTGTTAGGGACCCTAGGCCGAGGCCTGAGCTGCGGAGAAGGGATTCCCCTCGGCAGTGCCCAGGACCTGGAGTGAAAGGGACCCTTTAGGCGTGTTTGTGCCGCGCCCCCCTTCAAGCTTGGAGCCCCCCGAGACGCGGTGCCGCCACCGCCACCGGGGTAGGAGAGGAAGTGGGGCCACCCTGAGCCCAGAACGTGCCCTTCCACGCATCTACCTTACCACCCCTGCACTCCTGCGTCCTCTGGGAGGAGAGCTCCGCTGCTGCGTTTGTCCAGGGAGCGCCCACTGACCACCGCGTTCTAGACGGTGCAGAGCCCAGAACCTAGCACTGGAAGATGCAAGGAGCCTTCCATGAACTACTCGGTAGCTGTCAGGAGAGAGGGCACTCTGAGAGTGTTTGTGGCAACCCAGAGGTCTGGAAGTGGAGGGGTGTGGGGTATTACATTCTTGATATAGTGGTTTGGGAGGATTGAAATCTGTTATTACAACTAGAACAGGGCATGGGTTGGAATCCTAGGAAGAGGGTTGAGAAGGGTCTCCACAGATGACCAGAGACAGTATGGTAACTGAGCAGGTCTGGTTTCAGTACTGGCCATGTTTGGCTTCCTCTTCTTCCCCCACCCAACCCCCAGTTCCAAACTTCAGCTGCAAGGGGTGTCTTGCTAGTCTGGCTATCTCTGGGCTGCTATGGCTTGGTCAGAGGGGCTGGAAGGGTAGAGTGGAAGAGCTAGGAGCAGGCCTGCAAGGATTGGGGCTGGAGGACAGAGGGAGAAGGAACAGGCCTTTCAGTTAATGAGGGAGTTCCCATGAGCAAGGATAGTTGATGCTGGAGAGATTCTTTTCACATCAATTGAGGGCCTACTAACTGCAAAGGCCCACGGTAGGTGGTATGGATGTGGTACAGTAGTTAAGACACATACTATACTGTCCATACCTTCACAGCTCTTCACAGCTGGCAGGTTATTGGTTTGATTGTTTGTCGAACTAAAGAACACCTACTGCGTGCCTGATGCTGGAAATAAAGTGCGCTGTTCCATGATTGAAAAATATATACATCTGTCCTTTATCATGTAATAGAGCCTAATACACCAGAGTGCATTTAATCCTCCCACGTAGTGTTAAAAGCAAGATTATTTCCATTGCATAGTATGGAGATGGGTTCAGAGTGGCTAAGTCACTGGGCCAAGGTCACACAGCTGAGAAGTGGTAGAGCAAGGATTTGAACCTCAACAGGCTTACTCAGACTGATGCCAGGTACCTGGAAGCCCTGCAGAGGCTAATGGAAGATTGTGGGGGTACAGGGGAGAAGAGCTGAAGTCTGCCCAATTGTTCTCGGTGGGAGGCCTCTGAACAGCTCTACCCGACAGCTCTGGAAGCTAACATCTCCCAAACATTAGCTGTGTCCTTTAGTATTTTGTGCCACTGGTGGTGGCTATTGTGCAACAGTGCAGGGTAGAGGGTAAGGGGTCAGAGCTGACCTAGTCACTATGATAGACATGGCTGCTCCTGGTGTTTAGTCTCTGGTCACAGCATTCACCAGGAAGATGCTAGTCCCTGAGGCAGGGTGGAAATGAAGGTCCCAGGCAAACGGTCGGTTCTGTTCTCTGTTCTCTTCAGATATTGACACAGATGGCATTTGCCTGGACTCTGCTCTCCCACACCTCCCTATGAAGTAAAACTTTGACTTCTCAGGGTCCTAGGTGCCTGTGTCACTGGGGAAAGGGACGCCCTTGCCAAGAAAGCAGCCAGTGCTTTAAGAAAGGACAGATAAGGCCCCGATAACTTCAAAGGTTGCTGTCTGGAACTAATGACTCCCAATAACTAACCACCGGGCAAAGTTCAGGAGTGGTGAATGGTGGCGGCAGGGCCTTATTGCTGGCCCTGGCTGCTCTGAATTCTCTGCGTCCCTAGAAGCTGGGGTAGAGAGAAAGGTAGCAGTGGCCTCCGGGGCCTCCATCAGCTGCTGAACTCTAGGCTCCTCTTTCTCTTTCCCCCTTTGCCAGGCAGGTTTGGCAGCCCAGAGATGGGGTATGTGTTTACTGGGGGGAAGGTCACCGCTACATAGCAAATACCATATTTGACTGACTTTCCTTCTCCCTGATCCAGCCTTTCTCCCAACCTCTGGAACTTGAAGAGGCATTTTCTCATGTCTTGGACCTACTATTTCTCTGACCTGAAGACAATCAATTATTTTTTTGAGCCTCAGGTCTAGCCTCTGTTCTATGGGGAACAGAGTAATAATTAAATAGTACCTGATGCAGAGTGTTGGGAGAACTAGATGAGATAGTGTATGTAAATGTAGTAAAATCTCAGGGATGTTAGCTGGGATGATGATGATGACAGTGATGACAGTGATGATGATGGCAAAGGTGATAATGACAGAATTTGTACTTCTTTCTTAATTCTGTGGACCTAGTGTACCTCGAATGGTTCCCAGGTGGCCAGGACCATTGCAACACAATTGCCTGGAGGTTTCCCAGAGTCCCACCCCCAGAATCAGAATTCCAAAGGGTGGGGCTAGATAATACCTATTGTAAAGGAACTCTTCAGGTGCTTGAAGGCCTAAACCCTTTTCTACTCTTTTTCCCACTCTGGGCTACCCTCCCCCAACTCCTCCTCCTACCCCTGAGGAAAACCTTTCCTCTCCCTTTCCTTGCCTGGGCTATTCCTCTGTCGTTCTCAGTCCAACTTAGAAGTGCCTGACTCCCAAGCTGGCTGGAGGCAAGACATCTCAGGTGACAGGATGAATGAGGGAGAATGTGAGTCTGTTGGGAAAGTCAAAATATGCTGTGTTTATGCTGTTTGGGAGGCCTGAGGGGTTGGAGCTCAGCCTGTGATCCCAAAATGGGGAAGGAACCCCTGATAGTGGGGCCTTAATGTGACTTCTGAAATAGTAGCCTAAATTTGCGAACTTCCATTTTTCTCAGAAGATCTGTATCACATTTTCATAAATTTCTTAAAGGGAGATATGACCCAAAAGGTTAAGAACACTTGATCATCCAGAGAAAATGAGGGGAAGCATGCATCACTCCCAACAATTTTCCTCAAGATCAGGGTAATTCACACCTCCTCCCTTGTAACCCCCATCCTCTGTGGCCTCTTGGGAATTGGTGTGCACAGCGTAGGGTATGTGCTATGGAGGGGAGGGCAGGATAAAGTGCCCGGCAGCGGCAGCGAAGGAGATTCTCTGAGTGTTTTTGGTTGGGTTGAGGCTTCTGGTAGCAAAATGAGCCCTTTGCCAGGTCCCGTCCTGGAAGGTAGAGGGGAAGTGGCTGGAGGGTGGATCCAAATGGAACATCAGATAAATTCCTCCTTCCTTTAAAGAGATTAAGATTGCAGCTGGGAACAAGCATACACTCTAATCTGATAATGGCCTCACACTCGGAGCACATTAGTGCTGCTGAGTGACCAGGGAGGGGCTGAGCTTTGGGGAGGCTACACCAAGGAAGTGCAGTATAAGGAACCGGAATCTAGTGAGCATTTACTGGGCATCCACTGTGGACCTGAACAGAGGAGTAAATTTGGCCTTTGTGGGTTCTCAGTGGAATAGAGGAAATGGGGAACGGAGCAAGCAAGGATCACACAGAATGTGCCGTGATAGGCCAACCCTGAGAGCGAACAACAGTCTTTAGGAACTGGACTAAATGTCCTACTATGCACTGGGTATGGGGTGAGGCCCTGAGTTTGTAGGACTAAACAAAGCTCCAGCTCTTGCCTCAGCCTCTGTAGAAAAGACAATATCCAAATTATTTCCCAGACAGCTACATAACTACAATTGTAAGTGCTCCGAGAGACCGTTAGTTGTACTAAGCATTTGGCCTGCATGATCTCTCAGGCCCTAGGAAACAGATAGTCCTATCCCCATTTTACAGGGCAGGAACCCGAGGCTGTAATTATTTGCTCAGCTCATGCAGCCAGGAAGTAGGCAACTAGGGTTTGCCTCAGACTTGTCTGACATCACAGCCCATGTTCTTTGCCATCCTGCTGCCTTATCAAACACCAAATGGGTCCAACCAAACAAAACTACAAGTAGTCACTGAAGCAGCCCAGCTTCGGCAGACTGCATCTGTCTTGCTTTCCCGATGCCAGGACAGAGCCCAACACATTGTTAAGTGCCCAGTAAGTGAGGCCTACATATGCCCAAATTGGTGCACAGGCCTGAGCTGGAGGGTGAGTGCTGGGAGCCCTAGCCCTTCCTTGAAGATGCCTGGTATCTGACTGGGGAGCAGGGGACACAGGAATAGGTTACAGTACCACAGCTGAACAGCACTGTGCGGGCGGTGTCCGGATAGCACAGTGATTCATGGCCTCAAGATCGCGCAGACAATAAGCGGCTGTCAGCTGGAGGGAGGAGAGGTCACCGTGGGCTGGAGAGGCCTGGGAGCCAGAGGGTGCCTTCAGTGGGGGTGGGGGTGATTCTCAACAGAGCCTGGGGCAGGTGTCCCAGGTGCTAAGTAGGAAGGTAGAGAAAAGGAACCTGAGACCTCTGTTGAAAAATGCTGGCCCAGAGTCTTCTTCGGATTTGAATTCTGGGCTGGTCACTGTTTACTTGGAGAGAAGGAGTTAACATAGGGGGAGTAGCTAGTAGGTCTGGCTGGGGTCTGCAAATGTACCCCCTTCAAAACTGAAGGAGGTGGATTCCTGGAGTAAGGGGGGTTGCAGCTTATGGTGGGCTAGGACCCCTCAGGGCTCCAGCTGGAAGAATTTGCAGGAAGGCAGGTATGAGGTAAGACTGGACTGGCTTAGGGGGGAGGGGTCAGGTGTGAAATTGGGTCCAGGTGTTTGTGAGGTTAGGTATCAAAGAGGAACCGGATGTTCATGGAGAGACCAGCCTGGGTTTGGGCAGGGGTGGGAGGAGTGGTCGGAGAAAGGCT
>NW_004567122.1:31227305-31234931 GCF_000260355.1 Condylura cristata | reverse complement strand
AGCCAGGTGACCTCTCCCACAAGCCTCCACCCTGACCCCACAGGTGACAGTGTCTTCCTCTACTAGCTACGTAGAAGACAGTAACAGCATGTGAAGAACCGGATGTTCATGGAGAGACCAGCCTGGGTTTGGGCAGGGGTGGGAGGAGTGGTCGGAGAAAGGCTGGCCATGTCATCGGCAGCTCTGTCCCAGTTAGACCTGCTGGGTTCCCAGTTGTTCAGGACAAGCCAGGGCCACTCCCAATACCAATTCCAGGGCCTGTCAGACCTGATACCAGCATTGACCTCCTCCACTCTTCCACACACCAGTGGTGTCTCCGCTCCTCTAATGGAAATTGGGGTGGGGGAAGGAGTCATGTCCGTGCAGGCAGGCCCCAATGCTCCAGGGAGCACATGTATTTGGCAGGAGTTGGGGAGAGCTAAGGCCAACTCCCCCACCCTAACCACTTTAAGGTTTTGATCGGTGCCCAGTTGCAGCTCGCTCTTCATGGGGTTGGGGACACTGGATACATCCATCAATGGGTGATTATTGCCAGAAAAGGGGGGTTTGAAATGTTATACCTCATGCACATAGCCTTACTCAGAACTCCAAATGGTGAAAAGAATATGTTGCTGTCCCCCCACCCCCACACACGGGGATTACAGCTGAGATGAAAAAATACACAAAATGGTGTAAAAATGAACTATTACATTATTTTAAAAAAAAATGAGGGGGGGGCTGGGCCCCAGGGACAGAAGGGGGTAGTTGTGTGTCTCTCCTGCCATGGATGTGCGGGTGCTGGAGGCCTCACCCTTCCACTTGCTCTCTCTCCTATCACAGTATCAGGGTAATTACCATGAGTGACTAAGGCAAGATGCTGGTGAGAAGGAGGTGTTGGGGTGTTGGGCACAGAGTAGGAGCAGGGAGGGAGGGAGAAAGGGAGTGTCAGGCCGGTCAGGGCGTTCCACCGCGGGACTGCTTGAGACCTGTCCTAGCTTTGTAACACCAGCTGTGGGTGAGATTCAGGCTTCTGTGCCGCCACTGAGCTCTCCTGGTGGGAGAGGAGCGTGTAGGTGGGAGAAGGAAAGTGGGGGCTGACTGGGCAACTCTCGGGGGTCAGGTTCGTCCTCCTCCTCATTGTCTGTCTGCTTGACCTCCTCCCCTTGTAGCCCTCCTGATTCTGGAGCCCGCCAGGATGGGGACCCTGAGGCCCAGCCCAGGCCCTGGGGGGCACCGGTCGTTGCTGCCTCCCTTGCTGCTGGCACTGGTGCTCCTGCTGACTCCATGTCCAGGCCATGCCACTCGGGTAGTGTACAAGGTTCCAGAGGAACAGCCGCCCAACACACTCATTGGGAGCCTCGCAGCCGACTACGGTTTTCCAGACGTGGGCCACCTGTACAAACTGGAGGTAGGCGCCCCGTATCTGCGGGTGGATGGCAAGACCGGTGACATCTTCACTACTGAGACCTCTATCGACCGTGAGGGGCTCCGGGAATGCCAGTACCTGGTCCCTGGGGAGCCCTGCATCCTGGAGTTTGAGGTCTCTATCACGGACCTCGTGCAGAATGGCAGCCCCCGGCTGCTTGAAGGCCAGATAGAGGTACAGGACATCAACGACAACACACCCAACTTCGCCTCGCCGGTCATCACACTGGCCATCCCCGAGAACACCAACATCGGCTCACTCTTCCCCATCCCACTGGCTTCGGACCGCGATGCTGGCCCCAACGGTGTGGCCTCCTATGAGCTGCAAGCCGGGCCTGAGGCCCAGGAGCTCTTTGGGCTGCAGGTGGCGGAGGACCAGGAGGAGAAGCAGCCACAGCTCATCGTGATGGGCAACCTGGACCGGGAACGCTGGGATTCCTATGACCTCACGATCAAGGTGCAGGATGGTGGCAGTCCCCCGCGTGCCAGCAGTGCCCTGCTGCGAGTCACCGTGCTGGACACCAACGACAACGCCCCCAAGTTCGAGCGGCCCTCGTATGAGGCTGAGCTGTCTGAGAACAGCCCCATAGGCCACTCGGTCATCCAGGTGAGAGGCCCCTCTATCGAACCCAGGGTGACGCACTTTTAGAACGGGGCGCCCACCCCAATCAGGCGAAAATACCCTCCACTTAAGGAGAAACTGCCAGGGTACTGCATTGACACCTCTTCTCACTGTCCCAGCCAGGTGACCTCTCCCACAAGCCTCCACCCTGACCCCACAGGTGACAGTGTCTTCCTCTACTAGCTACGTAGAAGACAGTAACAGCATGTGAACAGTCTTCCCTCTATCCCCAAGACAGAATCAAGTTGGCACACCCTCTGAGAAGTAGAACCCCCTCCCAAATCAAATGATAGCTTTCTCAGTCAAGGGAGCCAATTTTGTCCAAGTGGAATCTCCCCCAAGATAAGTATGTCTTCCCAGCCAGAGGTAGTTCCCTAAGACCAGGTGAGCATTTCCTGGAGCTGGAGGACAGAGCTTTACTTTGCCTCTCCCCGACAAAGTCAAGTGAGATCATTTTAGCCATGTGAGTCCTCAGAATTCTAGAAAACTGTACTCAGATATCCATCTCCCTGCTTCCCTCACTAGGCATGGGGTGGCCATGAGTGTGGGGTGCCCAGCACAGTGGTGGGTTGGTTGCCTCTGTTAGTTCTCAGCACCCCTCTCCATGGGAACTGCCTCAGGGTCTGGGCAGCCTACTGGGGCCCCGGCCTGGGAGGGAGCAGAGAAAGCGTCCTGCAGACTGGTGGGTGTATCTCCCGCTGTCATCTCCACCTGGCTTCCTGCCAGCCCGGGCTCCTTTCTCCTTCCCCATGGGCTGAAGCTGTCTGCTTTTGATGTGAGTTTGCTGAGGAGGGTTCAGCCTGCCTTGCACACCGTTACCCATCCTGGGAAATCCTTTCACTTCCGTCCTCAAGCTAAAGTGGAGGAAGGGAATGAGTTTCAGCCTTTTTTTAGAGGCTGGTGGACTGGAATCTACAGAAGAGAGACTGAGAGAGGGGAGACAGACAGTCGGAGATGGTGAATAATAACAGCTTAGGTGCCAGGCACTGTGTTCTCAACACAGTAATGTACATCATATCACTTAATCCCCACAGTGCAAGGTAAGCATTATCCCCATTTTACAGATGGGAAATTGAACCCATAGAGAGAAGAGACTTGCCTGTTATCATCCACCTGAGGTGTTCAGATCCCACCTTGGCCACATCCCAACAGTATGGCTTCAGAGCCTGTGTGTGCAGCATTACCCCACCTCCTGGTGTGACAACGCATGAGTCAGGCAGAGATGAGGCTGGAGGAAGCCAGGCAGGAAAGAGTGGGGGGGAGGGTTTGGGAGGGGGGGGTGGCCAAAGGGCAAACACACAGAACAAGGTGAGCGGGAAACAGGTAGGAGTCAACAAGGCACAGGGACAAGGGAGTTATAAGATGGCTGAGAGGCAGATGAGAAGCTGATGCCGAGCCTAGAGAGGGGAGAGAGTGGAAATCAGCCATAAAGTCGGGGTAGCGACAGAGCGGCTGGGCGCTCAGGTGTGAGCACTGACCACGTTCGAGAACCCCTGGCCAGACGTCTCCACTGCAGTAAACGTCCCAGCAGAAAGGAGAGGAGACTGGCCATGGCTTGAGGTCCACTAGATGCAGTGGCCAGTGACACTGATTTTCAGAGGTGGACAGAGAGGAGGGTGAACAGACAAAAAGGGAGACAAGTGACATTTAGGAAAGCACTTTCCGTGTGCCAGACAGCAACAGGCCTTTTTACACATATTATCTCATTTAATCCTCTCCACGACCCCGTGATATAGGTTCCATGGTCATCTCCATTTCATACATGTTTTAGACTGAGGGTAGGGGAGATGGCCCAAGCCTGAATGAGCCCAGGGTCACAGGGTTTGTTAGGAGGTGGTGGAGCTGGGATTTGAACCTAGGAGCCTTCCGTTTTGCTCCCTAGAGGCTCGCCTGCCATGTAATGCCTTCCCACCTTGCCCCTCCCCGCCATCGTCGCTTTCTGTCGGGCTGTGTCATAACACCCGCCTAAATGTTTCTCCCTGACCAGTGGCACCCCGTGTTCATTCCCACCTGGTTCTGTTGCCCCACTACCACCCTTGTTTGTGTAGATTTGGGCGGGCTGTGCGTCGGGGTTGGCGTGGGAGGGCGTGCCCACTGCAGAGGGACAGACAGTTCATTGTTTGATGCTGGGAGCCCAGCCTGCCGCCAGCAGGCTCTGTGGCCTGCACCAACCCCTCCCTCCTGGCCACAGGCTCAGCCGGATTCCTCAAGTTGGTGCCTAGCCAGCACCAGCCAGCCAGCCAGCCAGCCAGCCAGCTGGGAGGGGAAGAAGCTGCTGAAACAGGTTTCCCCAGTTTGACAGAGCAGTGGCCTGGCGGGCTCCTTCTGACCCACAACCTTACCTAGCTGCTTTCAAAAAAAGCCGTTCATTGTGGCCTCCAGATGGGCCTATCAGTCATGCGCAAGTGCACAAGCATGAGCACAGATACTCAGACGTGACGTGCGCGTGTTAGACATACAGGTGCATGCGCACACACCATCTCTACTACTCACACTTTTACGGCTTGCAGAGGGGTTAAAGACCAGCAGAATCGCACAGGGGTGATTTGGTGATGGGAAACCCATGGGGATTACAATTGAGATGAAAAAAAAAATGTGAAAAATGATGTAAAAATAAACTTTTTATAATAAAAAAAAAAAAAGAAAAAAAAAAAAAGACCAGCAGAATCGGGTGGAATGGCTACACTACTCACTAGCTGGATCCCCATCCCCACATCTGGGGGGCTAGTTCAGAGATGATAAGTAAAGCCTAATTCCACCCTGTCACATCTCTAGCAGCTGCTCAGGTGCGGCGTGGCAGGCAGTATCTGTGCTCCTTGGAGAGAGAGACCAGAAATTCCTGCCACAGTTGTCAGTACCAGGAAAGGGGAGAGCGTGCGTCCCTTAATTGATCTCTCCAGACTAACAACCCCCCCCCCCATTTTCCTGGTCTCCTCTGCCCTGTAGGTGAAGGCCAATGACTCAGACCAAGGTGCCAACGCAGAGATTGACTACACATTCCACCAGGCCCCCGAAGTTGTGAGGCGTCTTCTGCGGCTGGACAGGAACACTGGACTTATCACCGTGCAGGGCCCCGTGGACCGTGAGGACCTAAGTACCCTGCGCTTCTCAGTGCTTGCCAAGGACCGAGGCACGAACCCTAAGAGTGCCCGTGCCCAGGTGGTGGTGACTGTGAAGGACATGAATGACAATGCCCCCAGCATTGAGATCCGGGGCATAGGGCTGGTGACCCATCAAGATGGGATGGCTAACATCTCGGAGGATGTGGCCGAGGAGACAGCTGTGGCCCTGGTGCAGGTATCTGACCGAGACGAGGGAGAGAACGCAGCTGTCACCTGCGTGGTGGCAGGTGATGTGCCCTTCCAGCTGCGCCAGGCCAGTGAGACAGGAAGTGACAGCAAGAAGAAGTACTTCCTGCAGACCACTACCCCCCTTGACTACGAGAAAGTCAAAGATTACACCATCGAGATTGTGGCTGTGGACTCTGGCAACCCCCCACTCTCAAGCACCAACTCTCTCAAGGTGCAGGTGGTGGACGTCAATGACAATGCACCTGTCTTCACCCAGAGCATCACTGAGGTCGCCTTCCCAGAAAATAACAAGCCCGGTGAAGTGGTCGCTGAGGTCACTGCCAGTGACGCCGACTCCGGCTCCAATGCTGAGCTGGTTTACTCCCTGGAGCCAGAGCCAGCTGCCAAAGGCCTCTTCACCATCTCGCCTGAGACTGGAGAGATCCGAGTGAAGACATCCCTTGATCGGGAACAGCGAGAAAGCTATGAGTTGAAGGTGGTGGCGGCTGATCGTGGCAGCCCCAGCCTCCAGGGCACAGCCACCGTCCTCGTCAATGTGCTAGACTGCAATGACAATGACCCCAAATTTATGCTGAGTGGCTACAACTTCTCAGTGATGGAGAACATGCCAGCACTGAGTCCGGTGGGCATGGTGACCGTCATTGATGGGGACAAGGGGGAGAACGCCCGCGTGCAGCTCACAGTGGAGCAGGACAATGGTGACTTTGTTATCCAGAATGGCACAGGCACCATCCTCTCTAGCCTGAGCTTCGACCGGGAGCAGCAGAGTACCTATACCTTCCAGCTGAAGGCGGTGGATGGAGGCGTCCCACCCCGCTCAGCTTACGTTGGCGTCACCATCAATGTGCTGGATGAGAATGACAACGCACCCTTCATCACCGCGCCTTCCAACACCTCCCACCGGCTGCTGACTCCCCAGACGCATCTCGGTGAGACGGTCAGCCAGGTGACAGCTGAGGACATTGACTCCGGTGTCAATGCTGAGCTGACTTACAGCATTGCTGGTGGTAACCCTTATGGACTGTTCCAGATTGGCTCGCATTCAGGTGCCATCACCCTAGAGAAGGAAATTGAGCGGCGCCACCACGGGCTGCACCGCCTAGTGGTGAAGGTCAGTGACCGTGGCAAACCCCCACGCTATGGCACAGCCTTAGTCCACCTTTATGTCAACGAGACCCTGGCCAACCTCACCCTGCTGGAGACCCTGCTGGTCCACAGCCTGGACACGCCACTGGACATCGACATTGCCGGGGATCCGGAGTATGAGCGCTCCAAGCAGCGCGGCAATATCCTCTTTGGCGTGGTCGCTGGCGTGGTGGCTGTGGCCTTGCTCATCGCCCTGGCAGTGCTTGTGCGCTACTGCCGGCAGCGGGAGGCCAAGAGTGGCTACCAGGCTGGTAAGAAGGAGACCAAGGACCTGTATGCCCCCAAGCCCAGCGGGAAAGCCTCCAAGGGAAACAAAAGCAAGGGCAAGAAGAGCAAGTCCCCGAAGCCTGTGAAGCCAGTGGAAGATGAAGACGAGGCCGGGCTGCAGAAGTCTCTCAAGTTCAATCTGATGAGCGATGCCCCTGGAGACAGCCCCCGCATCCACCTGCCCCTCAACTACCCACCTGGCAGCCCCGACCTGGGCCGCCACTACCGCTCAAACTCCCCACTGCCTTCCATCCAGCTGCAGCCCCAGTCACCCTCGGCCTCCAAGAAGCACCAGGTGGTGCAGGACCTGCCGCCTGCAAACACATTTGTGGGCACCGGGGACACCACGTCCACGGGCTCCGAGCAGTACTCCGACTACAGCTACCGCACCAACCCCCCCAAATACCCCAGCAAGCAGGTAGGCCAGCCCTTTCGGCTCAGCACACCCCAGCCCCCACCCCACCCCTATCGCGGGGCCATCTGGACTGAGGTGTGGGAGTGACAGCAAGTGTGTAGGACCAGGCATGCTCATCAGCTCACGTGGGGGGCCCACCCAAGCCAGAGGCGGGGGGTGAGACCAAAGATCTGAGGGTGCCGAGGCCTTGGCAATGGCGCTGCTGCCTCACCCTGGCCGACTGAAATCGAGGGTGGGTGCGCTTTGTGGTCTCTTCTTCCCCAACTCCCCCTCCCTTTGGAGAGAGAGCTGTGACCTGCTAAGTCGCAGGACACTGGACTGGCTGCTGGGTCTTGCTGGTAGGGTGGATGGGCAGGTGGTGCAGGCAGAGTGGGAAAGGAAAACACAGGAGTGGAACACCTGAGATCAGCCACGGTGCTTCTCTAGAGGGGAAACTGGGAGACCAGGGCTCCTGGTGGGGT
>NW_004567122.1:31157732-31227205 GCF_000260355.1 Condylura cristata | reverse complement strand
GGGGGTTGGGGGGGGGCTTCTGTCAGGGAGAGGGGCCTCCACATTTGTGCCTTCTGTGTGTATTGTGTGTCACCCTCTTCCCGCCCCAGGCTCCTGGGGCTGGGCCCCAGCTCCCCTTCCCCAGTCCCAAACACTTATCCTTGACAATAAAGTTCTCTATTTTTGGAGTTTTGGTTTCTTATTTTCCTGGAACTGAGAGAAGGAGTGAGAGAGACTGGAAACTTAGGTCCTGTCCCAATTTGCCCCTTCCCACACCCTAGCCTGGCCCACCCAACCCCGCCCATGTCTTAACTGACCCTGCCCCAACTGCCCTTCCCAGCAGCTTTCAAATGCAGCTGTCTGGCAACGTGTGCCCTCACCCCACGTTTGTGAGGCCTTCTCCCTAGCCATGAATGACACCCTTCACCAAGAAAGGGCAAGTGGAGACATACCGAAGTTCTGCCCATTGTCCGCTGGCTGAGACGTGACCTTTCCAAGCTGCCCAACCCAGCTGTCCCCAACAGAGCTTAGACCTAAAGCACCTCGGGAGCTGGGGGTGAGGGATGAAGTGTAGCCTCCCTGCCTCAGGTGAAAGAACCTCTTCATTATACCTGTCACTGTCCCTCAGGGCAAGATCTTCTCAGTCCCTTTCCCAGCCTCTTCATCTCACCATCACTCAACACCTAGCAATTAGCTAGCCTCCCCTGTGTGTCCACCATGATCACCAGCTGCTCTGCTGGGTGCGGAAGCCAGGGAGAGGGAGGGAATGCTCAAGTTCTTTGGGTTGACCTGCTTTGTACCCACTCTTAGGTGCTCCCTGATGATGGGCCAATGTGTCCTGGTACTGCCCCGCCCCCCACTTTAGCTCCTTGCTCTGACCACCCTGGGCTGCTGGCTCTCACTCACTCCCTTGACTCACTCACTCTCTCTCTCTCCTTCTCTCACTTCTTGCTCCCCTGAGTATGCCCTGTCTCTGGCTGTGCCTGAGGGGGAGGAGGGCTAAACTCTGGGTGAGGGGCCTGAGGCCCTGGGAGAATCTCTGAGGCCAGAGGCAACCTGTCTCTATGGTGACTGAAGAGGTTTGAGATACTCCCAGGAGGTCTAAGGCGCCAGCTCTCTATAATTCTGTCCACAAACTCCCTGATGCCCTGGGGTTACCCCCAAAGTAAGAACTCCTGGGGACTTTGGAGGCATGGGGAATGGGGAAATGAAATCTGGTTTCATCTCATGTTGCCTGGGTGAATAACCATCTCTACAACTTCTAGCAAGCAACTCCTGACCAACCATTTTTTCCTTTTGTTCATATCCTTGCTGCTGCCACCTCTCTTCTTTCTGTTCCTTTAGCCCCTTCATTTCTTATTCCTTCCCAGGGTCTGAAGGGTCAGCCCTTCCGCTGCTCCAATCCACCCCATCCATGGAATCACACTGAATGCCTTATCCCAACAGTCAGACACAAGCAAACCAAAACAGTTGTCATAAGCCCGTTCCTACTGTGTGCTCAGCATGGCACTAGACCCTGAGGAAAAGTGGTCATACTTTACAAGCCACACAAGTGACGAAAAGATGAGGCAATTGAAAAGCTTAAGTGTCTAGTGAGAAGTGCCATAGGAAAGCTTTTCCCAGCTTGTTCCACTGCTTCTGTTACTACTTGCTTCCATTTTTTTTTTTTTTTTGAGTCCTTGCTAAGTGCAACATACCATGCTAAGCACTTTATGTGATCATTCAATGCTTATAACTCTTTGTGACACAGGTCATTACAATGCTTATTTTACGGAAGTGAAAACTAGTTAGTGGTGAGTCAGAATTCCAACATAAGGCATCAGGAAATCAGATTTCCAGAGTCTGCTGTTACCCACTATGCTATAAAAAGGAGTTTCACGATTTAGTTTTGCTAATAGGAGATGCACTGTCACATTGGCTGGTTAAAAGCTCTGTGAAACCTAAACTTTGTAAAACTCTGGGGTTTCAAAGTTTATGTGACCATAGTTGCTCCCCCCCACCCTCCCATTTTATGAGGACTGAACCCTTCTTATAACATGGGCGTGGGCTTCTGGGAGGAGAATGTGAAGCTTGAGTTAGCTCTTCACAATGAGCAGGAGTCAGGCAGGGGATTACCAAGTAAGCCAGCTCTTGAGACAGAAGTGAGCATGACCATGCCAGCTGGAGGCAGGGAAGGGCAGAAGGATGTAGTCTGGTGGGAACACAGGGTCTAGGAGAGTGCTGAGAGCTGATACTGGAAGAACTTTGGCTATAGAGAGAGGATACAGATGTTTGGTCAAAAGTTTCTTAAGAGAAAATGGGAGCCATGGTTTTGGATAAACTGAATTTTTCTTTTTTTAGATATATTCATTTATGCATACAAGAACTAGGGAACAGACCAGAGGTGTGGGGAATGAGAGGACTCACCAGAGAAGAGTGGGAGCAGAACAGGCAGATCTATTGAAACACACTGCTGAGGGAGGGGAGCAGTGACAGTGGGCGAGACAGGAGAGGTCTGCAGCACCATGTGGGTCACCTCCCTGGACTGCACTCCCCAGTGGCTGAAGATAGCTCCATAGTGCTGTGCTGTAACCTGTTGTGCTACCAGGGAGGGCCCAGTACGCTGAATTTTTTTTAGGTTTATTGGAATGTAGGGTAGGCTTAAAGGGGGAAGAGGTGGAAATAGAGGGCTAAGCCTCTGAGGACTGAACTAAGATGGTGGCCATGGTGGGAGATAATGGATGGATGGATGGATGGATGGATGGATGGATGGATGGATGGATGGATGGATGGATGGATGGGTTTGGCTAACTTAGGGAGAAAAGATCCATGAAGCTCAAGACACACTCAGAAATGCAATAGAAATGAGGATTGAGGGGAAAGCCCCCAGGGAGATATGCTGGAGCTATTGGGAGCTTGCAGTGTTGGGAGGCTTTCCTGAGCCTGGGTGATAAACAGTGGATGAGTTCATTGTCCATGCAGACCTGATGGGAGAAAAAAAGAATTTCGTTTCCGATGTGTTAAAACTGAAGGACCAGTAGGCACAGCCAATTGGAAATATCCAGCAAAATATTATCTAGAACTTCAGAACTAGAGTTAAGAGAGATTTGGATCTTGGTTTAAGATATGATCGTTACAGAATTAGAGGGGATGTTTAGAACTGAAAATAACCCAACCCTCCATTTTGCAGAGAAGAATCACAGATAAAAGGGACTTGACTAGTAGTAGGTGGGGCAGAAAGAAGCCTTCAGTTGTGGGTGTGGATTCTGTGGGGGAGAGGGAGCTACTAGCTAAAGTCTTGAAATAAAACTGAAAAGCAAAACCTCTGATACCTGACTGCCCCGTGCCCCGAAAACACCTACTGGAGCCTGTTCCCTCAAACACCAGGTGGACAATGCTCCTTTACAACTGCAGCCCCAGCCATCATGTCAATTTGGGGGGGCTTTATCACCCAGACCCTTCAGTGGTTTGGATCACATCACGACATGGATCCCAAGAAGGATTGCCTGTTCCTGAAGACAGGGTGGGAGCCTAGATGGGAAAGAGGTTCTGCTTTCCCAACAGCCTCCTCAGCCTTGTGTGGGATGGAGAATGTGTGGCGTCAGGAGTGTAGGTCTGCGAGCCCCCCTCCCACCACCATCTTGATAACCTCTTACTATTAAAGAAGTCCTAGATGATCAGAGGGCACCTGGAGACTCATCAGTGGGGCCCTGGGTCTGGGCGGTCCCACCCCTGGCCTCCAGGGACTCTGGGTCTGTGCCCTCCACAACTCCTAATTTCAGGTTGGCAGCAAATTCAGTGGCAGTCCCAAGTGGGTGCTTGGGTGACTGGTTGGTTGTGCCAAGTGCCAAGCGGAGGTTGCCAGGTTCCTGGGATGTCATTAACCCATGGCAGGCAGGTCAGGCTGCTGGCTGGGAACAGCCTGTCCTATCTCCACTGCCCCCCACCCCAGCCCCAGTAAGCTTCTAAGTCCTGGCTCCAAGGTGCTGCCCTCCCAGAAGCTCTTTCTGACTTACTGATTTCCTCGAAGGAGTCTCCACTGGAGACCAGCCTTCCTCATTCGAGATGTATGCCGAGCCCCTCCCCCCATGCCCAGGTTCTCCAGGGCCTTGCCCTCTACAGTTAAAGCTGCACTTCCTGATCTGAGGGCCCTGGAGTCTCCATTGTTCTGCTTCCCCACCCCCACGGTGCCCTAGCTTGTTATCAGGCTGACTTTTCCTTCTCCCTCCACCTCTACCAGGTCTCTGGGGAATGGGGGTGGGGGGGGATGCTGCTTGGGAGGGGACCTCCACGTCATGACCCCAGGTGAGGAACAGAGGATCAGAACAGGTTGGCACCTCATTTGGATGGAGGCAATGGGAAGTTACAGAGCAATGAGACAGGTGAGATGGAATCAGGGGGTAGTTGGGGGTGCTGTTTGGAAACCAGGGGACTGTTCTGGTGCTGGTAAGCTGTTTTGGAATTAGGGGTCTGTACTGCTTTTCCAGAGCTGTTGGAGAGATTGGAAGCTTGCTGCTGTTTGGAGGCTCTGCTGGAATTAGGGTTGTTGGCTGCTGTCATGCTATTCTGGTGCTGGCTGTCCTGGAGTTAAAGGGAGGCTGTGCCAGTACTGGGAATCTGTGCTGTAACAAGTGTTTTACTGGACCAGGCTTGCTGTAGTGGCCTGGGGACTGGAGTAACACTGGGGCCTCTGCTCTACTGGGACTTTCAGTGTGTGGTCTTGGCTGTCCTGGGTGGGAACTGTCTTAGAATTAAGGAGTTGTCCTCTCTGGTGCCTGTGCTTCTTGGGGGGCTATGCTGTGCTGGAGGTTGGGCCTCTTCTTGGTTGCTGCTGAGGCCTGGGAGGCCAGGGAGGTAGGAGCTCTGGGACTGGGGCTGAGCCCTAGTGTGGTGGCAGGTCCCGCCGGGCAGGGTGGCTGACCCACAGTGACACTCCCTTTCCCTGCAGTTACCTCACCGCCGCGTCACCTTCTCCGCCACCAGCCAGGCCCAAGAGCTGCAGGACCCATCCCAGCACAGCTACTACGATAGCGGCCTGGAGGAGTCAGAGACACCATCCAGCAAGTCATCCTCGGGGCCCAGACTCGGTCCCCTGGCTCTGCCTGAGGATCACTACGAGCGCACCACCCCCGACGGCAGCATAGGAGAGATGGAGCACCCCGAGAATGGTGAGGGCACCCCGAGAATGAGGGGACGCCTGAGAATGGTGACATAGCCTCCATGCGCTCGGACTCTTGTGGGTTCGGCAGTAATCACTGTGCTGCGTGTCTCCAGTACACGTCACGTCATCCTCACCACCACTCTCTGATCTGAGAACTTTTTTGTGCCCAATTTACAATGGAGGAAACTGAGGATATTTACCCAGACTCACACTGAGGAAATGACAACTCAAACCCAAGCACTACATTACACTGCCTCCTAGGAATGGGGACCCCCACCCAAGAAGGTGGGCAGAGGGCTAAGGAGGTGGGGAGGGGACCTTGATGAAACCTGGAGGTAACGTGGGTCCCTTCACAAGGTCACAGGGGCTTGAGAAAAGGAAGACCTGGGATGATGAGTTCAGAGAAGGGTATGATGCCCCTTGGGGGAGGGGGAGGAGAGGGCTTGGCTGAGGGGGAGAAGGTCTGGGGTGAGGAAAGGTGGGTCTAGGAGGGGCTTAGCGGGCATCCAGAGGGAGCTGTGGGCTGCAGCAGAGGTCACGTGGGAGTAGATGTTGTCAGAATGTGTGTGTAATGCGTGTGTGTGAAGGGTCCAGGTGGCCTGTGGAGGGGCAAACTGAATAAACTTTCCCTTGGGACTGAAAAACCCTCTCCCCAACTTGAAACTGTCTTTGGGTCTCACGTCCTCCTGCAGTCCAAACTCCCCGAAGCCCCCTGAAAGATAAAAAGCTCACCCCTACCCCTCGGGCACCGAGCCCTTGTCTAAGCTCACAGGCCCTAGGTCTCAGGTGCCCTGCACCCCCACCCTGCGCCTCCATTCGCGATCTCATGCCCGTCTCGTCCTTTTTATGCCCGCGCAGAGCCGGCTGGCCGGAGCAGGCCCTGAGGCGGAGTGCCAGGTATGTGGGAGCTGCTCTGGGGTCTGGGGTCTGTGGGACTCGGCCCAGCACCCAGCCCCGCCCACCCAGTGCCTGTGCTCTGCTCCGTGCCACATTGGGTCCCCCAATTCTACTCTGAGCAGAAGAAGGCTGGCAGTTTGCAGGTTAACAGTAGAGCTGTCCCCTCCTCACCTGGCCCTGGCAGGAGGCCAAGCCAGGGTGGGTGGTGCCAGGGGAGCCCCGCCCCAGGTGGTGCCATTCAGTCATGTCCCTGAGGGGGGTCACTGTCTGGTACTGTCCCCAAGTGAGGGCGGGACAGGGGCAACTGTGACAGGAAGTGCTCATGGCCTAGCCGTTCCCATGGAGACCCTGCTGCCCAGCAACCACACCGGCTACTGCTGATGTCAGACGGCCAATTCCTGTTCCCGTGGGTGTTCTGGGCAGGGAGCAGGGTTAAGGCCAGGGGTGGTGGTTGGTAAGGGGGCTGGCGTGAGGTGGGGAGGGTTTGCATGAGTGTGCTTGTGGGAGTGTGGGTGTTTAAGTGTGTGTCCCTCCCTATGGCTATAAAGCAGGGCTTTGACGTGTGGTGGCGGTGGTGGTGGGGGGGGGGGGGGGTGGCAGGGTTCCAGGACAGCCTCAAGCCTGGTGATTGCGGGGATTCACTAGGAAGGTATGTGCCCACCTTTGTCCAAGGATGAAGGTGCCCAGTGTAGATTTGTGTCCGTATCTTTTTGAGGTGTGTGTGTGAGTCCTTAAATGAGGATAAGGGTGTCCTCACCCCTATCAGAGGGTGGGTTTTCGTTTTTAAGGCTGTCTGGAGCTAGATGACGGTGTGGAGATGAGGTGTGTGTTTGTGCACCTGTCTGAGGGCACATTTGGTGGGTGTGTGACAGGCGAACTGGAGGGTGGGCGAGGATGGAAGGAATGTGCATTTAAGGATATATGTGCCTATGTGTGAGAGAGAGGAAGAGGAGCCGGTGGAGGGTGCACGGTGGTGCCCGCTGGGGAGCATGTGTGCTGTGAGCTCACGGGCAGAAAGGGGTGTGCAGTCCTGTTCTGAGGCAGGGTGTGGGCACCGGTGGGAGGCCATGGAGCTGAGCTCTGCAAGGCTGCCTGCCTGATCACTGTCCTCCACTCTTGCCCGCAGACCTGCGCCCTTTGCCTGATGTCGCCATGACGGGCACATGTACCCGGGAGTGCAGTGAGTTTGGCCATTCTGACACGTGCTGGATGCCCGGCCAGTCGTCTCCCAGCCGCCGCACCAAGAGCAGCGCCCTCAAACTCTCCACCTTCGTGCCTTATCAGGACCGAGGAGGGCAGGAGCCTGCGGGCGCCGGCAGCCCCAGCCCCCCGGAAGACCGGAACACCAAAACGGCCCCCGTGCGCCTCCTGCCCTCCTACAGTGCCTTCTCCCACAGTAGCCATGATTCCTGCAAGGACTCGGCCACCTTGGAGGAAATCCCCCTGACCCAGACCTCGGACTTCCCACCCGCAGCCACACCGGCAACTGCCCAGACAGCCAAGCGCGAGATCTACCTGTGAGCACCCCCCTGGCCGGCCGGCCTCCCTCCCCAGCCGCCGGCCAGCTCCCAGATGGGCCCATTCCAGGGCCCGTACTCCTGCCCCTTCCAGCGTGGACTCCCTGGCCAGGGCCCCGAGTGGGGGGGGAGTATTGGCCTCACGACCACGCTGGCCCTTTCCCCATGCAGGGTCCAGGTCCTCCCTTCACTTCACCCCGCAGCCCCAGAGAGCCCCGTCTTCCCCTTTATGGGGCTCCCCCCAGCTGATGCCCAAGAGGGCTTCTCTACAATGACTAGGCTCCCTCCCTCGACTTTCAGGGAGCATCCCCTCACTTTGGGCAAGTGGTGGAGTCAAGGATGGGCAGTACACATTTAATTCATTGCTTCCCACGTGGCCGACCAGGGCTGGGATAGGATGCCCCCATTCCAGCCTGGAACCAGGGCTGAACTGGGGAACCCCCTCCCTGGAAACTCCCAGAGGAAACCCTTGACCCCCCTGGGGGCTCTCTGAAGGGCTTTTGTTACCAAAGGTGGGGTGAGGGTGGGGGTAGGAGTGGGGCGGAGGCTTTGTCTTCCCTATTGCTCCTGGGCTGGCCCACCTGCCTGCCACATGCCCAAATCTGGTCCCATCTGGGCCCCCCCCTTCCCTGCTGGTCATGCAGTGTCTGTATATAAGGACCTTGGAATGATGTCCCCATTTCTGCCTGATTTGCAACTTTTCTTGTTGATGTTGTGTTGTCTTGGGGGACCCTGGGGGGGACCTGCCCTGTGCCCCCTCCTCCCTGCCGCAGTGCCCCCCACCCAGGCCTCTATTGTTCCATGTTGTAAATACCCCTGGGGCCATGGTAGGATGGGGGTGCAGGCCAGGGAAACAATGGGTGGGTGGGGGTGGGATGGGGGTAACATTCGCCTATCAGCAGAGCTGGGCTTTTATTTAATTTTTTTTAAAAATACAAATCTCTATTTTTTTGGAACTGTTGCGCTGTGCCCTGGGGGGGGATCCCCGCTCAGGCTGGCCCTCCCACATCCAGATGAGCATCACAGAGGGGCCCTGAGGCTGTGGGGGGCAGCTGGACAGGGGTGGGATGACTGTGCCTCTGGCCTGGTTGGGTGGGTTGGGAGCAGGAAGGTTTGGTCAGGGGGTGGCTGGTTGCTGCCCCCAATTGGGGGACCTGCCCCCTGCCCCCTCCCTGCCCCCCACCCCCTAGCCCCTGCCATGACTGACCCGTCAGCCTGTAAAACCACCATTGCCTTGATCTCAGGGGGTGGGAAGGGCTGCCTCAGGGCGCCCTGGGCTCCAGGCCCCCTTCTTCCAGTTGGGCTTCCCTTTGCCAGGGTCAAGGGTCCTGTGGGGAGGGAGGACTGGGGAGCAGAGAAGCCCAGTCAGCCATGATGAGGTGGGATTTCTCTCTTCACCTCAGGGGGCCAGGGTGTGAGGGGGCATCCTGCAGGGCTCCCATCTCCCACTGCGGCCCTCTCAGAGCCTCAGTCCCTCCAGAAACCCCCACTGCCTTGGCCCATACCTCTCCAGCTCCCCAGGGGCCCAGGCTGGGAGGCTGGAGACTCAGGGTATGGCCCTTGCTTGACTTAGTCTAAGCTTGGGGGGCGGCCCAAGTGTGGGAGGGGTGGCTACCGGCTGCTGGGTCGTCTGGTGCCTTTGGGGGCCGTGCTACTGGGGTCTTGACTCCTGTAACCCCAGAGACCCCACCTCCACCCCAGAAAAGCCAGGGGACTGAAGAATCATCCTATTCTCTGCTCCTCACCCTAATTTGGCCTGGGTTAACAGTGCTGGGAAGGAGAACATTGTTGGGCTGGTGACCCCGGCATACACAGCCCTTCTATGGAGGGTAGGGGGGCAGAGTGGGCTGGGGTGACAGCAACCAAGTCTAGGGTTTGGCCAAAGGCTCCTTTCCCTGGGGGAGGCCCAGAAGTGGGCTGGGGCTAGTTAAAGAGACAGCCCTTACCCCCTGCACAAACGGGGCAGGTGCAATAGTGGTGGTTTTGGTAACATGAGGTGCCCAACTAGTGGGGCAGTGGCCTCGAGGGCTGTCCTGGGTCCTGGAGGTCAGGATTCTGGCATGAAGATTGTATGAGGCCGTTTGCTTGGTGGAGAGAGTGGTCCCGACAGGAGGCATTCCTGGGGTCAGTGGACTCCTCCTGGAAGCCCTGGTGGCCCGGGGTTCCCTGCCCTGGTCTTGGAGACCCTTGAGCACTGAGTGGAAGGGCAGAGGAGCATTTTGCACAATGGAGAAGCCAGAAGGAAGGGGGTGGCCCAGATGGCTTGGGAGGGCTAGAAGCACAGAGGAGGAGCCCTTCCCATGGGTGAAGGCAGAGTTCCCAGCCCCCTGGTTGGGGTCAGGGTACTGAGTCCGTCACCACCTGGGCACTTGAGAGGTGAAACCAAAGGTGGGCAGGGGATGGGTGGCAGCACTGGGGACCACCCCAATGGTCCTAGGTCTGTGAAGCCTTTCCCCAATGCCTTGTGTCGCGTACAGTTTTATGTACAAATAGGCGACATTTGGCTAGAGGAGACACCCCCCCCAACCCCAGCCTGACCCAGTCAGTGTCTTCCTAGCGGGGACCTTGTTGGTCCCCACCTCCATACTTCAGAGCATATCTCTTGGTAGGGGAGGATATATGGGGACACATTTCTCTCCTAGGGTCTCTGAAGTGTGTCTCACATCCTGGGGGGGAGGGTCTCTGGGGCATCCCTCACCTCTGGGGGCTTCCTAGGCCCTATCTCTCCCCTTGGGAGTCTTGGGGGGACATGTATTCCCACTGGGGACTTTTAGAGCATGTCTCCCCCCCACACACACCCAGGCTCTCTGGGGAGCCTGTTTTCTTCCCAGGGTTCCTGGGAGTACTTAAGGCATGTCAGTCTTGGGCCATTCCTCTTCCCAGGGAAGGGGGATCTCTCTGAAGCATGTCTGGGAAGGGGTTTCTGGCCCCCCCCCCCCACATCTCCTCTGGGGGGGTGTCTCTGACCTGCAGCACTTTGGGATGAGACTGGGCAGCTCTGAGTTGTCTTTTCTCCTAGAGGCTCTGGGATACCTCTCTATCTCTCCTGAGAGCCCGGCCTCTGGAGCCATTTCTTCCTTGGGTGGGGGCTGTCTCCTGGTGTTGGGAGGGCTTGTGTTAGCCACGAGAAAGTCTCTTAGGAGGTGTCTCCATGTGGGACTTCTCTGGGAGGGGGGGACTGTGTCTCACCCAAGGGTTTCCTGGGCAGGTGTGTCTGCCGCTGGGGAGCCGGGAGACTGTGTCTCCTCGGGTTATCTGAGTGGGGAGGGGGGCCGTGTCTCTCTCGTGTGTTGGGGGGTGGGGTTGGGGAGGGGGGTTTTGGGCACGTCGGGTGCCCACACTGGGGTCGTGTTTCTCTTGGTTCGTGCCACTTCCCACCGCCTCGCTCCTCCCGGGAAGGGCCCCCGCCCCGCCCCCACTCCACCCCATCCCTGGCGCTGCGAGCACAATCCCGTTGATTTGTAATGATTTCTGTCTCTTTCTGTCTTTCTCTTTCTCTGACCTCCCCCCCCCCCCGCCGCGAGCATGCGCAGGCACCGCCCCTACCCACTCCGGTTCGGTTCGTTTCCGGTTTGTTTGCTGAGCTGTCAATGAAAGACCCGTGTAATTATTCCCGAGCTTTACAATAAAAGTGTGAAAACCGGACCCACTTGGCTTCTTCCGGGCCCTCGGGTCTCCGTCCCCGGGAGAGGGGGTACAAAGTCCATAGTAAAGTCTGTGAAAGGAGGCCAAGGGGACGAGCTCGGCACTTGCGCGATGGAGACCCACACAGAGATTAATGGGCGTCACGCGGGGAGGGAAGCAAGAGGACGAAGACTGAGGACAGATACCTACTTAGTACGCCTCAAAGGCCCCCAACTTATCCGCCGGGCCCGACTCACTCCAGGCAGCGCACCCCCTCCCAGAGCTTAGGGTGGGTGCGGCGCTGGAGAGGATTGCACTGTGCCACTTGCGTCTATCCATTCCCGCTCCCCCCTCACTTGGCAACGCGTATGAATTGCGGAACTGGGTGGGAGAAGGGGCGGGAGACATCTGTCTGTCTGTCGCTCCCTCCCACGCCCAGGAGTGAGGGTTGGAAGTGGATTTTAGGGGCCCAACAAGGTCTCAGTCCCCGTCTCCGACCGCGTTTCTCCCCCGCCCCGCGCCCTAGCTTCCGGGCCAGAGCAGCCCGGGCGTCCGCCGTCCGGCTCCCGGGTAAACATCGGTTCCCGAGAGGTAGAAGAACAGAGACCGGATCAGCCGGTTTCCCGGCCCCGCCTCTCAGGGCGTCCCTCCTTCCGCGGGCGCCACCGCTGGCTCGAGCCCCCTGCCCCGCCCTTGTAGCTTGGGCCAGGATCCTGGGCCCCGGGACCCGGGGGTCGGTTCTGCAGCTGGGATTAGCCTTGTGTAGGGACTAATCCGGATGAGCTTCCTTGTAAACCCGGATAGAGCGAGAAAGGGAGAGAGTGAGGGGGTCACAAGTGCCCCTTTCTCACTCTTTCCTATACCAAGGGAATCACAGCACCTGGACCCATTCTCAGGCCCAACCCAGGTTACCCTTCTAGGTAGGGAGGAGGTGTACAGTTGATCTGGAGGGAGTGGGGTGGGGCAATGAAGAAGAAACCACTCAGACTGATCTGGGGCACCCAGATAAAGGCTTTAGGGGAGGGGGACAAGGAGAGGGAAAGGAAAGGCAAAGTTCCCTCTAGCTGTCTCTAAATCCATAAGGGAATCAGGTCAGTCGCTAGCACAGTGTGAAATTCCCTCCCTCCCACCACTCCTTCAGTTACAGAATCACAAACCCTCCTTCTACAAATGGTGACCAGCCCCCTAACCTTGGAGCCTCACCTCCTGACTGTGGTATGGAATCAGCCAGAGAGCACCCACAAATCCCCACCCTGTCTTGGCCAGACAATGGAGGTGAGGAACTCCTGTTAAGGCCAAGCCCTGAAAAAGATCTCAGGGGCATGGGAGTTGGATGCTAGAATCCTGGCCCTGGTTAGTCCACTCACTCTACAACCATTTCCTGAGTCCCTCCCTTGTGCCTTCCCAGCACAAGGTACTGGGACACCTGAAGAATGACACAGGGTTTCTATGGGGAAGGTAGACAGGTAAACAATGTGTTCAGCCTTGTCCTGAGCAGAAAGAGGTGTCTCCCTCTGCCCTCAGGAGTCCAGAGGCTTTCTGAAAGGGGTGGTGCCAGAACTGAGTCCAGAAGTGAAGAGGGGGAATAGCTCACTGAGAAAGGAGTCAGCTTTGCAGACTGTGGGAATCGTCAGTACAGGGACCTGGAGTGAAGGTGGAGAAGGCAAAGAGGGCAGAAAAGTTGGAGAGGAAGGTAGGAGCCAGAACTACAAGGGCTTGCTAAGGAAACCGGATTCAAGGGAAGGGTCCACTGAAGGACTAAGTCAAGGTCATATTAACATTCTTTACAGATTCCAGTTGTTCTGCTCCCTTCTCTGCCCCAGATACCTAGGTTGGGAGTGGACAGACAGGAAGAGGAACAGGTATGTCGGTGAGGTCCCCACCTCCTTCCATCACACCTGGAGTCAGAGAGACCTAGCGGTATGACCTTGGGCAGGTGACTTATCCTTGTTTTCTTCATCTATAAAATAGGGACAATAGTGTTTACCTCCGTAGAGGATCATTGTGAGAGACTTCCATTAAATCATTTGTCTTCTCTTTTATTGAACACCTACAATTGGCAGGCACTGTGCCAGGTAGTGGCCGAGGACACTCAGTTAAGACAGACATGGTCCCTACTCCTTGGTGCTCACATTCCAGTGGAGAAGACAGACAATAACCAAACAAACAAATGAGATAATTACAGATTGTGTTAAAGTGCTGTGAAGGAAACAAACAGTGGGACTCAAAGAAAGATAACTGGAGGTGGGGGAAGAGGAAGGGGCTGCTTTACTCAGTGTGGTCCAGGAAGCTTCTCTGAGGAAATCCAAAGGTTTAGAGCTCAAAGCAGATCATTCTAGATACAGATTGTAGCTGCCAAGATCCCGGGGTGGGAGACAGCAAAGAAATTAGCTTGACCCCTCTAGGATCCTAAGCTTTGGGGCGGTAGAGCAGAAACCCAGGTCTCTCATTTCTTCCCACGAACGTACTAAACAAATACTGGGTAAAGTACACAGAAATGGAGGGGAAGGAGAAGAGTCACATCCCCACCAGTATCCCCTGGAGTGGTATGTTGGGGGGTTGCTGGCCCCTTATCAGCCCATCTGTAAGGCTTTAATCTTCACTCCAGTTGTTCTGTGCCAGTAAAGTTCTCTATCCCCTCCTGTTTCCTTGCCAGAATTCTCAGTCCTCACCTCTGACAGGACAGGAGGGTAGGTTGGGTACCGCTCCACAATCTGCCAATCCAGAGCCTGGACTGAACAGAGTGAAATACATCACCTGCTGGGGTGGAGGGGGAAGCTATATCATGGATGAATATGGTCAAGGGGCTAGGGTCACTGGGGTCTTTTGGAGACTCTGCCTTGGCTGGGGGTCACTTCAGGGAGACCTCTAAGATTGCTTCCTCCCGAAACATGGATACATTTCACACACAGCCACCGCTGCAGAGCATACACAGCAATTCACACACTCACCATCCAGCTGCACACTGCGTCTCCATGGCAACCCGCAGGCCTGGTCCATGGATGTTAGAAATAAGTGCCAGAGGAAGGGGAGGGGAGGAAGAGACAGAGAGAGAAGAAACGTCAGAAATAAAGACTCCCAAGGAGGTCCCCACTCTTCCCTTGTGCCCCCTGCCAGGAAGACCTACATGGACTCAGGGCCTGAGGATGGAAGGGCTTGAGGTGTGGGCTGGGGGCAATCTGGACACAGGCAATGAGCTGCAGTAGGCAAGGAGGTGGCAGTAGGGTGAGGGGAACTTGAGTGGCAGTCTGGAGTCCTGGGTAAGGAAGACTTGGTCCAGTAAAAGGCAGGAGAGGGGGATGGAGGGAGGTGGGAGAGTTGGGGAGCTACTTTCCCTTCTTCCAGGCCTAATTGGCTGTTCAGGCTGAAACCGCCTCTTAGTCACTTAGTCTAATTAGAATTGTTCCAGGGAAGACAGTGGGGGAGGGGAAGGAGAAGCTGGGGTGTGAAGGGGGAAGGGTAGTGGAAACAGAGCTGGGGGAGGTGGGGGTGGGAGTGCCTTCTATCACCTTCCATCCTTCTACCCTCCGTCACCCTCCAGTGGACAGGGCTCTAGCCAACAGACTGTGCACTGCACCCCATTCAGCGTCTCCAGGGCCAGCCTCACACTCATCTGCCTCCTTTGCCCCCAGTGCCTCAGTCTCTCTTCTGTCGCACCCCCTATCCCTCTCCCCCTTTCACAGGGCCTCCCAATTTAGTGTTTGTCTGACAAACAGGCAGATGAAGTATTTAGCTCTGCCTGGGCCAGATCTACCTTGGATCTGGGGTAGCAAGAAGGGATGACACGGAGCAGCCTGGTCTTTGCGGCATATGGAGTAAGAGGGAACAGCACACACGCCAGCTCACCCGCGGCCCACTAACCCTTCCCTTCTCCCTCTTTGGGGCTTGCTGCAGAGGACTCATGTGGCGACTTGAGCTCTGGAGCTGGACTGTCTACATTGCTTTGGACAAGTTACTTAACCTCTCTGAGCATCAGTTTTTCAAGCTATGAAATGGGGGTAATAAATCCTAAATTTGAAGTGTGGAGTGAAGACCATAATGCATGTAAACAGCTTAGCACAATAAATTGTAAGTGCTCAATAAACGCTTTTATCACCACTGCCAGGCTCCTTTCCTTCCTTCCTGGGGCTCTTCAGGAGCCAGGGTCCAACCCTCTCCTCCACATTCTTCTTTTCCTTTCTTGCAGAACAAAAGGACCAAACACCACCTCTCAGTTCCTAGAAACACCACCTCCCCCCCACTCCATACCTGACTCCCAAGGCTGGGGGTTGGGGGAGTGCGCATTGCTCCTGCACTGGGGAAAGACTGTGTGGGAAATTAGGTTTGGGTCCTGTCCCCTGCCCACAGGCCTGAACAGACCCTCCTCCTGTGGGGGTGGGGAGCAGTATTTCCCTTCTTCGCAGGTCTGAAAGAGGAGGAAAGGGGACACCATAAATGATGTAGGGGAAGTGTACTTGCTGAGGGGGACAATAAGGGATGAGCGGTATCCAGAAGCCTAAATATTTCATGGGGCTGCAGCACTGGGAAGGGCAAAGTCCCCGAGAGCTGTGTTTGTGCATGTGTGCAAACTCCACGTGGCTTGGAGCGGGTCCACCTGCCCGTTGCCCTCTGCCTGTGTCCCAACCCTCAAAGCACTGTACCCACAGCAAACTGCCCCAATGAACCCTTTCCTGGCCACGAGTCCTCCAAAACCTGTGGTGCACACGCATATTTCATTTTTTATGACTCTAGTAGTCTGTTGGTGGGTGGCGCTGCTGGTGGTGAGGCTGTCTTTTGACACAGTCACATTTTCTTGCCCACAAACTCAGTTTTCCCTTTAGGTCCCCTCCAAGGACCTGTGCCCTTTTCTCTCATTTCCTCAGCATCATCAGGAGAGCCAAGGATGGGGAAAAGCGGGTGGGCTAGGAGCAGGGGAACGGTGGGGGTGGCAGGGAGGAGGGCGCCCTGCTCTTAAGTCTGTCCTGGTGGATTGCAGAGCCGGGTGTCCCTCAGAGTGTCAGAGCAGGCAGACAGCACAGGGGCAGGGGCGCAGACCTCCCTGTCCCACGTGCTGCCCCCACGAAAGTGCAGGCCTGCCCTGGCCAAAGCTCTGCTCCCAGCTGGCCAATTGGCTTCTCCCTGACTCCTCCCAACTATATCTAAGCAGGGGTTAGAAGGAGCTCTTGTTCTCTTTGCACAGCATTCCCTTTATCCTTTTCCTTGCCCTTCTTCTAATCTACCATTATTTCATTTACTTGTTTACCTGTTCAAGTTCTTTCTTTCTTATATTTATGCATATAGTACAGGCCAGAGGTATAGGGGCGGGGCGGTGAGAGGATTCACCAGAGGCAGAGTGGGGAGCAGAACAGGCAGATGGACAAAGTACACTGCAGAGGGGAGGGGGGGGTGGGGGACAGGAGAGGTCTGCTGGGCCATCACCTCAGGGGCCTGGGGTGGAACCTGCGCTGAAGTGACTGCAGCTAGCTTGCAGTGCTGGGCTCTAACCCAGTGCACCACCAGGGAGGGCCTACCTGTTTAATTTCTATCTCCTTCAACCAGAATAAAAGCTTACAGGAGGCAGGAATTTCACTTACCCCACTTAAAAAATGGTAGCTGAGTGAATGAGTGAAAAAGAACAGAACAAAGGGGGGAGAAAATCTGCTTGGGGTTTCTGCAGCAAAAGCAAGAGAAGTGGGGGTTCACAGTGGGTAGGTAAATGTATGAGAAGACTTTGGAGGGGCGTGGGAAGGAAGTGTAGAAGAAGGTGGGGAATGAGAGGGAGACTAGCAAGAGGTAAGTTCCAGAAGGGAGTAGAGATGGCAGTAGATAGAGTTAGAGCCAGGAAACATAATTTTTTGGGGGGAAAGGGGGTACAACAGGGGCTGGAAGAGGGGCTATGACCAAGAGGAGTTCAGTTTTGGAGCAGGGAGCCGAGGACAGGATCTGCCCTCAGCAAGGCCACGCCTGGACTCTGGGTGTAGGGCTGAGCGCCTGCAGTGTGGAAACCCACTAGGAACATGTGTAGCATTGGCACAACCCAGGACCTGCTGGGGCCACTGATGTCCCTCAAACCCACATTCACCCCCAACTCTGGGTCAGATGCCCAGCCTAGGTCCCCTTCCCTTGCCCTTCTAAGCCTGTACACAGGAAATGACCCAGGCTGCACTGGCCAGTGCTGCCCTCACAGAGAGAACAGGGATCCTCCTGGGGCTTTTGGCAGGGAGGGGTCGGGGGTTCATTTACAAAGCCAGTAGGGGCTCCAGATCCTCTGATTACCCTTGTTACAACTGGGGAGTACCTTCAGAAGTCTCCATCCTCCCAAATCAAAGGTGACAGAAAATATTAACTCATTAATACTAAGCCCCCAAAGGAAGCTGAGGTTGAAGAAATAATCCTTTTACAGGGCTCTGCCTCTTCCAGGCCCAGGGGCTTCCTGAGAAGGAGGCTAAGGTCCAGGGAGGGAGCCTGTGGTAGGATGGAGACAGCCCAGCTAAGAGATGGTGTCTCCCCCAAGAACTGGCCAGAGTGGCTGTGTGTGTGTGTGTGTGTGTGTGTGTGTGTGTGTGTGGTGGTGGTGGTGGGGGCCGGGGAGAAGGGAGAGCTGAAGAGATTGGAGGTGCACACCTGCAGTGGTTGTCATGGCAACTCGACTTGGTTCCCAAGAGGGTGGCCTCTCCCCCAAAGCCCTATGAAGCCTGGAACACAAGACTGGGAACATACAACACACACACAGGGCCTTGCAGAACTCTATTTCTGAGAGAAGCATGAGCTTCCTGTCTCTCCTGTCCTGGCTGAGGCTGCCATGATGTGTCAGGGGAAAGGGGTCCTCCACAAGGGGGTGCTTCCCAAGTGTGTTGGTGCAGGATTATGTGCGTTGCATGCCTGGGAGAGGTATCCTGGGGTGTGTAGAGGACAAATGACAATTGACCCAGTCCTGTACCAGACCACACAGGAGAGATTCGGGAAGGAGATGATTATTAACAAAGACAACAATAATCACAGTTAACCTTAATTGCGAGCTTATTAAATCCAGCTTATGTGATTGTGGTGAGCATTTTACAGGGAGTGTCTCATTTGATCCTCATAACAACTGAACAAAGTAGGAATTATTAACCCCATTTATAGATAAGACAACTGAGATTCTAAAAGGCTAAGTAACTTGCTCCAGATCCAGCAGCTAGAAGGACCTAGAACCAGACTCTGCAGGAGGGAAGAAGGCAGAGAATGGAGCCTCCACCCCTGAAGTCCCTAACCCTGTCCCAGCCCTATGGGACACTCACATCATACCCTGTGGCTCAGCAGGGCTGGTCTGTGCACACCAGGAGGCAGGGCCGGCTTGTGGCGCTGGCTGCCTGCGCTGGGTTGGGGCAGCTGAGGGCACCTGTGCGGGTGTGGGGGGACACTGAGCAAGTGGGCATTGTGATTGGCACAAGCCAGGGGAGCGGCTGGCAGCCTTGCTCCTGGTAAACACGAGGAGAGGTTACTTCACAAGGAAACAGTAATTAACTTTAATTAGCACCTTGCATCTCGGAATATTATTAACATCTCAATTTCTCTAATCAAGGCAGCAGGAGAGGGGCGGCATCTGCCTTGCTGACTCCTTCCTGGCCAAGCTCCCTGGCTTGGCGTGCTTCCTGCCCGGCCCCCACCCCCTGGATGACACCCAGGAGTACCTCCTCAGAGGCAGGTTGCCAAGGGGAGCTGGGGAGAGAGGGGAGTCAGGGCTGGCAGGGCAGAGAGTGGGCCCAGGGACACAGAAGTCAGTACAGGACCGAAGACCAGGGACAGGGCTTTTCGTGCAGCCTCTTCATCTTTCCAGATAGACCGCAGCACCGAGGGCAAGGCTAGGCACGGGCCTCCAATTCAGCGAACAGCGTTCCTATCTCTCTGGCCTTCTTCCTCCCTCCTCTCTCCTTCTTCCATCTCTCCATCCTCCCTCCTCTTTCTATCCTCCCTCCATCTTCCCCTCTCTTCTTCTTCCCTTTCCTTGAGCTAGCCTGTTCTCGCTCTCTCTCTCACTTCCCTCATCTTTTTTTCTCACTCCTTCTCTAACTCCCCCTCTCCTTCTCACCCTATTTTCCATTCCAACACACATTTATTAAGCATCCCTTAAAGGCCAGGAGCTGACTTCCACCATTAGGGATGTAGCAATGGGCACAGGATAAATCCTGCCCTCTGGAGTTTAGAAACCCGAGGGAGGAGATAAGACTTGGGTATAAAGAACTCTAATTGGGATCAAACTGATAGCCATCATAATGGAGGTGCAGATTAAAGACTGTGGGGATTCTAGTATAGAAGCAGGAATGGGGGAGGCTAGGACCCTTGTTGTGGAGATCAAGACAGAGACCACCTTGAACATGGAGAAGGTAGGAAGACCTTGAGATGTGAGGGCACTTGGGGTGTTCAGGCCTCATCAGAGGCCGAGAACGCCCTGCCCTCGGGACTCAGGAGACAACTGTTCATTACAGACACCCTCGATGACTGTTAACCCAGCCTCGTGCCTGATATTAATAACTGACTGTCCTCCTTGGTCTAATTATGGCAACTTACTTCTTGCACAATTTGCTACTTCTTTGGCTGAGTCCTGTGGCAGTCTCCTTCGTCTGTCCAGTTTGCATTTACTGAGCATCTACTGTGTCTAAAGGTCAAGTTGCTTAAGCTGGGTCTCCTCTCTTCAGGGACCAGAGTGGTCAAGGCAGAGCTACCTAGAGGCCTGGATATCTCAGCAAAACATCATCACTGTTGGGTTCCTGCATGGTAGAGGCTGGTTCCACACTGGCCTTGGGGGGTGGGGGGGCGCCTGCAACTGGGCATATCCCCTCCACCCTGTCTGGATGCATAGTTATCTGGCGAGAGATAACTATGGCTCAGGGGTGAAACTCATCCAACATAACCCTAGAGTAGGTTAAAGAGTCAGTGCTGTCTCTAGTCTCAAACCCACCTAGTCCCAAGGACACATACACTGTTTGATTGTGTTGTGTATCTTGGCCCAGAGAAATTGCCCTGCCCCACCCCCTCATGTTGCTAGGCTCAAAGCAGGACAAGTTAGTCCAAACACCCTAATGTGGACCATGGCGTGTGCACAGGCCTTTGCTTGTCCTTGGCTGCACTCTTTGCCAGGGTGAACATCTTTTCCTGCAGTCTACAGGATCTGCTGGAATTCTCACAGGGACCTGGAGAAACAGGACTCCTGATGTTCATTTGCTAGTTGTGATAGAAGGTAAAAGCAGCGCAGAACAAGAACTGCTGTGGTGGTCACTCAGGACTACTTTGCTCACGAGTGTCCCCCCTTTATTATGAGCCTGCCCTAGGCCAGGAGCTGGGATGCCTCTGGGCCCTGGAGGACAACTAGAAAAAGGCCACTGGTCTTTTAACAAGCCCGAGCTCTCCTTCCCCACTCCCCCACTCCTCCCCACCTCCGCCTCAGCTCCCCAGGGCTGGGGGTGGGGGGTGGGGGGGGCTACTGGGCCTCTGTAATTGCAGAGTAGCCTGCACTGGGCGGGGAAGAATCTGACGTTTCCAAAGGCCTTTTTGATGTTGATGATTATGGCGATGATGAGGCTGTCCATCTCCTACCAAAAGTGGGGCCTTTCTTTGTTTCTGTCTCCATCCGGGTCTCTCTTTCTCTCTCTTTGCCCTGAGGACTGATGTTTAGAGAAGTAGCATTCACTCCTCCTTGTGGAAGAAAAGGGACAACCTTGACGGAAGTGGAACCAGGGGAAACAGTCCCTTCACCTCCCAGAGCCAGGCACAGGCCAGAGCTGCGCTGACGTAACATTAGCATAATATTTGCATAAGGAACAATTGAGGAGATTGGAGTCGTGCCTCAGAGGAAACACCTGCAAGGAACTGTGAATGAAAGCCTCTCCCTTCCCCTCCCAGAGAGCCCTTCCACCCCCTACCAGGGGAAAGTGCTAGAACCCACCTTGCCTAGTGACTGTGATGGTGGTGGTCACTTCTTATTCACTAAGTGCCTATTAAGTGCCAGGACTGAACATTCACAGCCACCCTGGGTGGTACTTTTTATTATTTTGTACTTTACATAGGAAGAAGTTGAGGTTTAGCCCACCCAAATTCCTAGAGATTATGGTAGTAACATGGCTAAGCTTTGGAAAAGGGCGCTGTGACTCAGTGCAATCCTCACAGTAGATTGAGGTGCTCTGGGCTCACCTCAGGTGCAAAGATTCTCTCTCCAGGGGCCCCAGGGGTCCTGGGGTCCTGGAAGGCTTGGAAAAGAGCTCAAAGACAGAGCTCACACACACACACACACACACACACACACACACACACATGCGTGCACACATGCACAGAGCTGCTCTGCCCTGCCCCCACCCATGTTTCTGGAGGCTGAAGAGCTGGGCTGGCTTGGCCCATAACCAGGTTAGCCAAGATCCAATTAACTAGTTAGCGCAGGCAGAGCTGGGGGCAGGCAGGGAGCGCATGAGAGCGGGACGGATGGGTCGAGTAATGTGCAAAGACAGCCAGAGACAGCGGCTCCGCTCTAACCTGATAAGCAGCTCCCAACATCGATGCCGCCCAGCCTGGCAGGCAGAGTGGCCTCAATTCCAGCGGCTGATGGGGATGCTGGGACAGCTTTGGACCCCATCACAGCCCCACCCTACCCCACCCCCATCCTCTGGCCTCCCCTCAGCAACACTAATGCCTGATCTGCTTCCTCTAAGTGCTGTGAGGAAGGCAGTTTCTTCCAGTTACATACTCATCCAAATGAGGCCAAAGTCAAAAGCTGGGAATATCTGATGTCATGCAGGGAAGGTGTGGGTGAAACCCCCACTTCCTCTAGGTGGGATGGTGGGGAAGAAGCAGCTGGAGGAATTAACAACGTGTGTGAAAATAATCGTAAGCACTATTTATAGTTTGGCACTGTGCAAAGCATCTGTGTGTCCCTATCTCATTTGCACACGTAACCCTTTGTTATAAACATGTTTGTAATCCCCACTTTGCAGATGAAAAAACTGATGCTTAAGAGAGTTTAAGATACTTGCCAAGGTCACATTACTCAGGCTTAAAACCATCACAAGGACACTGTCCCTGAGATTAACAGTATTCCCGACAGCACTATTTCATTCCTGCCTTTTGTATAACACTCTGGAGTTACTCTTTGAGTTATCTTTGAGTTTATCCTTACAAGCTTAAGGTAGATGCCTAATTTCTCGCCCCAACTTTACAGATAAATGATGTGTTTTGGAGGGGCAATGTGGCTTGCCTGAGATGGTCTTACAGCTGGTGGGTAACAGTGAGGCCCCCCAGGCTGGGGCCTTCTCATTCCCAGTCTAATACTCTTAAAGAGATTACAGAAAAAGAACAAAATCCCATACGCAAGTCAAGTGTGGGTGGTTCATCTACTCACTTGTTTATCACCGGCTTGTTGTTCAAGATGCCAGGCTGGGTACACTTATACAGGGGTGGAGAAGGCAAATGGCTTTCTGCCCCCATGGAGCAGATGGAGGGGCAAGCCCAAGTCCAGGCTGTAGCTCAGGGCTACCTTAGTCAGGTGATTCCAAGCAATGAAGGGTCAAGAGAAGGGTGTGCCCCTCAGGCGTCAGACCTGCTCCATGCTAACTTCCAAAGGTGACTCCACCAGGTCACATAGAGACAGGTTTACAAACCTGGTCTCCTGACCTCAGGACAAGTCAGCCTCAGCCTGGGGCCTTCCATTCATCACAGAATGGGGACTTCCTAACCCTCTAAACTCAAAGTTCCCTCTGCTATCCCCTCATTGCCCACTATCCTAGGGGACGCAGCCCTCTTTCCCTCCTCTGGGAGAAGAGACTCAGCGGATTTCTTGCCTGTTCAGGCACTGTGGGGTTGGGATGAGGGTGCTGAGCAGGCCAGCCAAAGGAGGACTTGCACTGGTGTGGGACACAGCATGTGAACCACCCTGCGAAAACACGCATGTTCATCTCTATTGTTCTCTGTTTTCTCTGAGACCAGCACCAGAAGGGTTAAGATGTCCCCAGCCTGGGGGACTAAGGAGCTGTCTGTGCAGGAAGCTGCTCTCCCAGTCCCAAAGGCCTGGGGTGGGGGAAGGGGAGGAGGGACTGTCTCAGTCTCTTTCCCAGGCTCCTCGGCTTCCCTGGGGACTCAGCTACATGCCAGAGAAGTGACCCTTGACCCGGCCCCCTCCACATACCGGTTCCTTCCCAGCTGGGTAAAGACTGTGATCCTTGCTTAGGGCATGGGGAGGGTGGGGTCCCCCCCCCAACTTCCTCACCTCATCTTTCCCACCATCTCACTTATTCCCCTTAGTGCCTAACTCTACTCTGGTCTCATAGTCACTATATTCAGACCACCACCCCCACCCAAGCTCTGGGTCCCCAGGCCTCTGCTCCCAGCCCCCGCATTTGTAATCTTCTAAAAATAAAAGCCTGTGATTCAAGTAGGCAACTCCGGAAATCTACAATCCAGCCCAGGCATCCTCAGGGTGGGGGACAAGGAAGGACCCATATACAGAGACTTATTCAGACATAGCTGCTTCCCCCAGGTAAACACCGGAACATAGTCTGCTCCAGAAGAAAAAAGAAGGCAAAGGGTAGCAGATGCGCAGAGAGGGGAGCACTGTGACTCTAACAAAGAGGTCTGGGGTCTCCCGGAGGCCTCCTGCTCTGGGCTCCAGGCTGATTTCCAAAGGCTGCATGGGAAGCCCAGAGATAGGTGACTCCCCAAGGTGACAGGTTTATAAACCTGGTCTCCTGACAGGGCACGTCCCCCCTCTGCCAGGGCTTCCCGTTCATCAGGTGCCATTTTCCCTCCTGCTTTCTCAGAGACTACTTGGGGAAGTAGTGGGCTGCCTCTGCCCACAGAGGCCCAGTCACCCACAGTTAGGAGGACTGAAGCCCAGGGAAACCAGGGTACTTTTGCACTCTGATCCCTCCTCTGTTTTCCAGAAATGGGCAGGGAGGCCACTGGGAGTAACACTGTCAGAGACAGCTCTTCCCTATGCCTCTGCCTCATCCTGGACCCTGGACAGGACAGAGGCTCATGGGGGCTCAGAGGGGGTATCACTGAGATGCCCTCACCTCCGAGCAGGGCAACAGCATAGCCATGGCTAAGGACACCCAGCCCAGAAGAGGCTGACCTGCGCTGCTTCCTCAGGGTGGCAGAAGGACCAAGGCCAAATCACACTGGCCTTCGGTAACATTCACTCCCACACTGGGCGTTACAGATTTCCTGGCTGGAATTCATATAACTGCTCAACTGCAGTATATTTTGGGACCACATGAACAACAGTGATAATTAGTCAGAAGAATAATAACTTACATTTTCCAAGTATTACTATGTGCCAGACCTGGCTTAAATTCTGCACATACATCATTCTCACTTAATCCTGTCTGGAGCCCATTTTTATCACCCTTAACTTATACATGAGGAAACTGAGGCATATATTGCTCACATGGCTGACTCTAGCCCTTGAGCCATGATGGTAAATGGCAAAGCGGGGACTTGAACTTGGGTCTGTATGACCCCACAACCTGAAGTGTGAGGTGCTCTGCCTGAAGAGGCATCTTGAAAGTGACTGTGGCCTCAAGGCTTAGGTGGGCACCACTCACATCCTGGGGCTAAAAGGCTCTGGGAGCCTGGGGTTCCTTCCGTGCTGGCCTGGGCTTCCCCTCTGAACAAAGCTGCAGAGACATGGGGGCAGCACCAGTGCTGAGATGACCCCTGGCTCCTTTCACTCCCCACCACCATGGTTCAAGCCTCAGAAGAGCAGCAGAGAGTCCAGGTACGGTGGGAAATTGCTCCAGTAGCCTCATCCCTGGATCCCTGTGCCAACTGCCAGGCATCCTGCCTATCATCCCACAGGTCTGGTTGACCCTTGCTAGCCCAGCCAGGCAGCCTCCTGCAGGAACCTCCCAAGCAGCAGCAGAAGCCCTCCTGTTTACCTTCCGTTTCCTTGAGGGCTGGGTGCCACTGCCTCTGTGGCCCTCCCCCTTCCCCTGCACACAGTGGGGGGGAGGGTGGAGACTGGCAGCCGGGCAGGGCCCCACCCACAGTACAATTACGAAGGAGACAAAGCCTGACTTTTAAAGCTGCTCTGCTCCCCTTGTCAGCATCTTGGGGCTCTTTCCCAGCCAGCCTCCAGGGTCCTGGTGCTAGTCCCCACACAGACTTTTCACTCAAGGGAAGGATTAGCCCTTTCAGGCCCCAGGGGAGCTGTCCAGCTCTTCCTTTACCTAAACGACCCCCCTACCCAAGAGCAGGCATTTTGAATGGCAGTCTTTTTGGTTTAGACAAAATTTATCTGTCACCTGGGAATTCAACAGTGTACCTGGGAGAATCCCACCATTAAAGTTGGTGACACAGTTCCACCTCAGGCCAGCACCTGGCATTTCTTCAGTATAGCTATCCCTAGTTACCCTAAGATGCAGCACCCATGATGATGATGATGATAATGATAATAATAATAATGCCAGCTACTTTTTATCCAGCACAAGCCTGACCCTGTGCTGGGCACTTCACATAGTCTTATTTACTATTCAAAATGACCCGGCCAGTTAGTGCTACTTGTTCTCATTTTGCAAATAAGAAAACTGAAGTAAAGTGTCACAGTAAATGAATGAGCTGGAATTTTTTTTTTAAAGATGTAATTACTTATGCATATAGAACTGGGGTACAGGCCAGAGGTACAAGGGCAATGAGAGGATTCACCAGCAACAGAGTGGGAAGGAGAACAGGCAGATAGATGAAGAACACTGCTGAGGGGAGCAGCGGGAGGCTCAGGAGAGGTCTGCTGTGCCATGTGGCTCAGCTCCCTGGACAGGGATTGAACTCAACTCATGCTGAAGTGGGGGCTGTGGCTAGCTTTGTAGTGCTGTGCTTTCAACCCGTTTCCCTGAACTGGACTCTGAACCCAGGCCCATCAGACGTTGTTTTCTTGTGGTCACTCTGCTCCTGACTGATTGGCCCTTGCATATGTGCCATTGGTGCACATGCCCTGCAGATAAAGGGACAGTGCTTCCTGAAATTCTAAAACTGCTCCAGGCAGTTCTGATGGGGTAGACTTGTTCTGCAATGTGGAGCGGTCTTTGCTTTAAGCCTCTAATTGGCTGCTGGCCAGCGCTCATCTTCCTGGACCAAACTCCTGTGATCAATAACTAGTGGATGCTTTTAGTGGTGCTCATGGAGCACCCACCATAAGTCTATCTCATTATCACAATTCATGATAGCTTGTCTCCAACAGAGAATCTTTGTCCTTTTCATGTTTGTCATCTGAGCGACTAATTTATGTTTCCTTTGTCCTTTGCTTTGAGATGGTACCTGGGCTCCCTGCCACTGCAACCTTGGGGGTCCAGGATAAATGCTATTCATCCTCCTCTTCCTCATTCCTACTAGAATAGCCATCACCCATAAATTTAACTCTAGCCCTATGTCTACCCACCCTGTTATATTTTTAATGTTTTTCTGGTCACGTCATTCCTGCTCCTCTCTCTCTTGTGTCTCTATCACTGCCTCCCTCCCCTGAGCCAGTGCCACAGAACCACCCAACATGTGTAAGTGTGACTGCAGGAAAATGTAACTTTCAAGGAGCCTGAAGTTGAATGACAGTAAACAGAACCTTGGAGACCCAGACATCACCTAGGGCTTACATGGACTCAGCAGTAAGAACTTAGAAATAAGGCAAGATGGGAGTGCTAGAGGGCTAAGGATGATCAAAAGAATGAGCTAGGAAGGAGAAATGGGAAATGAGGGAAGGGATATTGATTCAACCAGGCCAGAAGAATCCTTGGCTGTCAGTGTTGGAAGGGCCCTTAGAGATCAACCAGTTAAGGGGTGGCAAGTAAGTTTCAAGTCATGAGCTAATGCTGCATGATGAGTAATAGTTGCCTGGAGTGCATCCCGAGAAGAGAGTGCTATTATTGATTAGCAATGTCTGCCATGGGCACTGGATTAGAAGTGGAAGCATATGTGCAAGAATTTACATCCCTGATCTAGTGTCAACCTCTTCAGTGAGAAGTAACCTAGGAGCCCAGAAGGGAAGAGATTTGTCCAAGTTTACACAGAAAATTGGAGACAGATCTTGAGCATTTGCTGTTTCCTGAAGTCCAGGTGAAAGTTGCAAAACTAAATGAAAAACAGGGACCCAGGGAAAGTGGGTCCTGAGTATTGGATAGCCAGTAAAGTCCTCAGTGGGAGATAACCATTGAAGGAGTGACCTCAACTGTGGAAAAGGCTATATGTGGGTGGCAGACTGCCACTGAGTTCAGTGCATTCTTACTGGATGACTGCTTGACTGGACCTGCCACCTTGGTTGTACCTCTCCTAATCCCCTCCAATTTTGCTCTCCCAGAGAGGATACAGAGGTTCCCTGGAGTCATGCCTTGAGTTTCTCTAGACAAAGAATGGAAAACCCAGTCAGAGGGGTACAGGGGGAGAGGGTCATGGATTTGGGGTAGGGATGGCACCCACTAGGGCAAAGGCACTGTGTTGGGGCCTCAACACACAGAGGGGGAGCAAGGCTCCGACCCTGTCAGACAGCATGCATTAGCTGGCTCGCACCAACACTGATTACGCAACAGTGGAGAGGGGCCTGGAGAAGAGAGGCAGGCAGGAGTGAGCCCATAGGTGCCTGTATACAATTCTGTGGACCAGAAGAGAAGAAAGAACCTCCAGGTGAGGAGAGCTGCAGGATGGGGATAATGATACCCTGACAAGCAGTGGGGACTTGGAACCCAGCCCGGCCAGGGTGTTGGCACAGCTGAGCCATAAGGTTGGGGGATGTGGGGTGGTGGTGGGGGACAGGGAGCTGAGGTGCCTGCACTAGCACAGCCCCAGAAGTTAGGTCTTGAGCCTTCCTCTCTTTCTTTGCCCATTGCTTTCCTCTACCTCCTTTCCTATCCATCTGTCCCTTTGTCTTTTCTCCCTCTCTGTCACCCCAGAGTCTCCGGCAGAACCAGAAAGGAGAAAGGGAGCGGTGAAAGTGGTGGTAACAAAGATGTGGGGGCCACCTGCCCAGATGACGAAAAGAAACCAGGCTGCCAGTGTCCAAGAGAGGAGAATCGGGTCCAGATCCTTCATGAGAGAGGTAGAGAGGAGCCATGTCGGTGCCATGCTGTACACCACCCTACTCTCCTACCTTCCTCCCACAGTTGAACACTTTCGGTTTTCCTAGGGAGTCACCACTGCCCGTGTGAAGGGCTGACTTACCTGACCTTTCCTGAATCTCAGAGTGGGCACACCACAAGTGGGCACATGATGGCCCAACAGTGCCTTCCATTCTGAGCTACCTGGTTCAATACAAGTTGATCTCATAAGATCACCCCTGAATCTTTTGAGGAAGTATTAGAAAGGGGGTGCTCTGTTTCTGCTACATTTGCCACATTGTTAGGTTTGATTCTAGAGTTGTTTGCAACACTTGGGGAGAGGCTAAAAGAGAAATCAGAGGAGACCAGAACCCAGAGTTAGAGTAAGACATGCCGGATGACATCATCCGTTTACCTGGATCCAGCCATGCCTGAAGTCTACCTGGGCTTTTCAGTGATGTGTGTGAAAAACAACATAAGCCAGTACAAACTGGATTTGTAGCTGGAAGACGAAATCAGGTTAGAGAAACAGAAGGAGAGAAAGAGAACCTAGAAAGAGAGACAGTTGATGGGATGAGGGCAGAGTCTGATGGGAAAACAGGGGTAGGTACAGGATAAGGGGAGAGTTGGTCTCTTGGGGTCACTGACATTTAACAGCGAAGCAGGAAAATCAGAGCTTATCAGAAAGAACACACAGCCCATTCTCCAGATGGGCTAGTCTAAGATAGGGCAAAACCTCCTCACTGCTACACAGGCTGTCTGTCTGCTTACTGACGACAGTCCATCTGTCTGTAGAGGGCGTGGTCTGCAGGGGTGTGGAGGAAGGCAGGGTCAGTTGGAGGTGATCTGGACAGCCACCACCCAGTTACAGGAGATGTCTCTACTAGCAGCTATGGGAATCAGCCTCCTTCCAGGGAGTTTATTTTAAAGAAAGATCTTTAAAAACAAGGGAAAACATTCTGCCAATCCCAACTCTTGGCACTCCCCACCCTTCCTTATCAGATGTCCCCAGATTTCATCTGATTTACAGGATACAAAACTTAGATAAACAGAAGAGGCTGAGGAGGAACTAAGTCACAAGTTTGACTCATGCACGGCCCAGGTTACACAGCTCTGACACACCACAAGATGCAGCTCAAAGAGGGTGACCCAACCCCCCCCCACCAGTGGCAGCAAGACGTGTCCCACACTCACTAATTATAACCTCAGGAGATGACGTCCTACTGCTTGCAGGAGGTGCCAGGTGGGGATGGAGTGGCAGGAGGAAATCATGCCCAGTGTTGATAAGAAACTCCCTTCCCTTGTTCCAGACACATCATGTCTACAGTGGGAGCCCTGGGGTCAGAGGGAAGAGAGAGGGTGGAGGGTCTGGGTCCCAGTGCCTGCAAATTGCTATTTTTCCCTCTTTACCTCCCTACTTTTACCCACTTCCCTTCATTGAGAAAATCAATTCTTTAAAAAAAAATCAACAAAATACATAGATAATATATATGCAAGTATAAAAGATAATATATACAAATATACACAACATTCAAGGTGTTATTTCCTCCCTTAAGTCTATATCTTAGAGAGTTTCCATGCCTCCTGTCCAGTTAAGGGCTCACTGGCCCTTTCTTACAAGTACATGTTAATTCTGTTAATAGATCCAATCCCTTGTAGAAGGATAGTTAGGTCTTTTCCCACTATTTTAAACAATGACATCGGGTGATTTTTTTTTTGCAGTGAACACTTTGTGCACATGTATAAGTGTATCTTGAGGACTCATTTCTAGAAGAGAGATTGCTGGCTCAAAGTACATATGAATTTTTCACTTTGAAAGATAATGCCAAGTTGGAGTGGAGACTTTTTCCTGTAAAGGAACCCTCTGGGGGCTAAACTAGAGAAGAAAGAGAGTTGGGATAGAAAGAGTATGAGCTTTCAACTCAGTCATGTGAGGTACAACTGTGGCTCTACCATCTTATTACTGTGTGACCTTGGTAAGTCACTTAGCCTATCTGAACTTCTGTTTCCTTAACTGCCCAGTGTGAGACAAAGGAGAGCTCTCTCACAAGGTGGTTGCCAAGGGTCAAATGAGATCCTGTAGGTCAAGTCTCTAGCATTGTCCTGTACACGGTAGGTTCTTGGCCAACATGGGGCCTTTTCCCACAGCTCTTTTTCCTTCCTGGACCCCTTCTGTATTCATCATAAGAGACCAGCTGTTGGGGTGACTGGTGATTTATCAGTGAATGTCACACAAAAGGCAGAACTTCATGGTGTCTCCTTCTTCACCCAGGCAATTTAGAGAGTGAAGATCTGCATTCATGGGCTTCCCTGGTGGTGCAAGGGTTTAAATCTCAGCACTATGATGCCAATGAGGGACAAGTTTGGTCCCTGATCTCTGACCAGGGAGCTGACCCACATGGTGCAGCAGACCCCTCCGGTCTCATCCACTGCTCCCCTCAGCAGGTTGCATTTTTTTTTTCTTTAAAGATTGATTTATTTATGCACACAAGAACTGGCATGCAGGTCATAGGTGTGTGTGGGGTGGGAGTACTCATCAGAGACAGAGTGGGGAGCAGAACAGGCAGACGATGAAGTACACTGCTAAGGGGAGCAGCAGGCGGGTCAGGAGAAGTCTGCCACGCCATGTGGGTCAGCTCCCTGACTGGGGATTGAACTGGTGCTGCAGTGGTTGCAATAGCTTCATGGTGCTGTGCTTTAACCTGTTGCACCACCAGAGAGGGCCCCAATCCACTTGTTCTGCTCCCCACTCTATCTCTAGTGAATCCTCTCAGCTCCCTGCACCTCTGGCTTGTACCCCGGCTCTTGTATGCATAAATAAATCTTTAAAAAATATATCTGCTTTCAGAACATTGCCCAGGGTATCCCTGACACCCTCATTACTGTCATCATGCTCCACACTTGCAGTTTCTGCAGAAGAGGAAAAAAGACAGCCTCCTCAAAAAAGAGTAGCATGGCCTGGACTTGTCATGTGGAGGGGCTGGCCTGCACTCTGTACTGCAGCAGAACAGGAGTAGGAAGGACTGAGGAGAAGCATGGGTCTCATCTTGGGGAGCCAATACTTGTGTGTGAGAAAGCAGCAGGACTGTCTCTTGCAGGAGGCAGTCTGCCCGTTTCCGTTTAGGGGAAGGGCACTTCTGTGGAGGGGTCTGGAAAGTTGGCGGGGTGGCTATTCTTTGGGGATAACTTCCAGGTGGTGTCTATAGCTCAGGAGACCCCAGCAATGCTGAGAGCCCCTTAGCCATAGGTCAATGAGCTCTGTGTTGTCCAGATGACCCAACCTCCAGCACTGCAGTTTCTTGCTTTTGGAGACTACAGCAGACTGGGCTGCCCTTCCTGAGAGAAGCTGAGTGGGGAGCGCAGAACTGCTGTAACTTTGGCAAAAGTGGTGGAGCCTGGTGACAGCAGTGGTGACAAGAGTTCTCTTGGATGTAGTCGTGATGATTGTTGGTTTGGCCAGGATGGCTGAGGGTTCTGGTGAGAATGAGCTCTGTAATAGTAGTCTGAACATTTGGTTCTCAAGACTCGGGTTCATGTGCGCAAGCTGTGTGATCTTGGGGAAATAACTTACCTTTTCTGACCCCAATTTCTTCACTAGAAAAATGGAAAAGCTAATACCACCAGGCCTGCTTTTATCAGTGAACCAGCAGGCATCTTTCATAGGCCAAAGGATAAGGTCGAATGCAGGTGGAGGCATTTAGTTAAAACCATTTTGGAAGCAGGGAGGTGACTGAACAGGACTGGCTGATGTCCCCCCAGAATGAGTTCTTACATTCCCTGGAGACTCCTGTTACTGTGAGGATAGTTCCTTGTTCCCAATTCCTGGACTCTGGGGTAGCTAAGATCTCTGGCTCCTGCCTTACTCAGCTTCTCACAGTGATGTCCTGGCTTCCTGCCCAGGCCCCACTCACGGTTCAGGTGCTGACCCCACAGGCTCCCTCTACCCGGCTTGGAGACAGGGCCCGGCTTGTTGAAAGGAACTACCTGCGGGCTTGCACGAAGGTCAATACTGTGCATAATAGGAGCTGACTATGGAAGCTGAGTGCTGGCCTAAGCGTGTCACCATCATTTCTAGGGGTCATTTCTCAGGGTCAGGAGTTCTGCTCCATGCCTAAGCTCAGTCTGGGCAGAGTGGGCTGTGGGACCGAGCAGGGAGATGTGTCGTTAAGCTTTGCTCATGCAAAAGGAATTCAGGCTTTAGAGGGATGAGCAGAGGAGCTGATGTGTACTCGATCCCTGCCACTGCAAAGAGACTGACAGGAAGGCATGGGTTTGACCAATGATCGCAGATAGCTGGAAGGGAGCCGAGCTGGCACAATGTCCTCCAGTCGGGGGTGAGAGGTGGGACAGGGTATAGGAAGGGAATGATCCCTTACTGGGCCCCTAGGAGAGGCTAGACATTGCCCCTGCAGGGTTCATCCAACCTCTTGGTCACCTTGTGAAGCAGGTGCAATCTCCACAGCCCCATTTAACAGATGAGGAAACTGAGGGTCTGAGAGGTTAAGTCTTGCTGCTCGGAAGCTGACCTGGACTCTAGACCCAGGCCTGCCTGTCTGACTGCTTCTTTGGCGCTGTACTCCTCATCTGACTTCCCAGGGCTCAGGGTCGTCCTTCCTGCCATCTACCTCTCTCAGGCCTTACCTCCATGCCCCCTCCTTCAACTACTATCTCCTGAGAGCTCCTTGAATCTCTTCACTCACTCCTCACTCTGCGTCCTCTTTGGAAACCAGCCACAGCTTTTTTTCTTCCATCTGAGAGAGAGAAAATGGTCTCATTCTCCACCCCCAGGTCTTTCCATCCTCTCATCCATCCAAACCTAAGCACCTCTCTCCTCCCCCTCCTCTCTCCTTGTTTTTTTTTTTTTGCCTTCTGTTTATCCATCACTAGAATCCAAGCCCCCCTTCTCTCCTGCCTGTAGGTTCTGTGGCTATAATCAAATCATAACTTTTATTAAATTTAAGATTACTTTTTAATGGAATCAATTTCTTGTGTGGTGCTTCTCTGCCTGCCCGCGGGCTCCGCCAGGCTCCGAGCTCAGCTTCCCCGCCCGCACAATTGTCTCTGCCGCTGGCATTTCTGGCTAAGCTGCCTTGGAAGGAGGGGCAGGCTTGCCATCCCTAAACACACACACACAGAAACACACACACACACACACACACACACACCCATCATGAAGCACCTTCCTGCAAACCCCTAAGCCCCAGGCGCCCACCCTGACTGACTGGTAGGGGTGGGGTAGCTGGAGGTGGCAGGGGCAGGAGGAAGGAAACACAGAAAAACTGAGGGTGCAAAACAAACAGGAGCAGAGCCGACATTTCTCAGCCTGTTAATTTCCTACAGTTCTGTTTTCTAGCCTCAGAAACAAGCTGGTTTCTGCCAGTCCACCCCCTCCCCTTGACTGCAGGGCGCAGCTGGTGAGCAGGGAGAAGTTGCAGGGGGGTGACGGAGGGGCAAATAATCTGCAAGGGGACTGGGTCTTTGCTTGAATTATAGAAGTGCCGGCAAGATGCAGAGCTGCATCAGAACCTGTACCCCAAAGAGAAGCCCCACTGAGAGGTGTGCAGGCTGAAGCAGTCTAACCCTACAGGTCTCGGGCTTCAGAGGCAGGAAGCTTGGGGCTGCTGGGTGTACAATCCAGAGGCAACAGGGAAAAGAGAGGTCTGGCTGGAGGTCAGTTTGATAAAGGAGAGAGGGCCTGGGGAGGCACTGCAGGAGAAGAATTGGGGGCTGCCTATTCTCTAGTGAGTTTCTGGTGGGGGCTTAGAGCTGGGTTTGCTGACTCAGCAAAAACCATGAGGCCTCCTTGTATTTGGGCAGCCCTGGGCTCTGCTTCAGCTTTTGTGGAAGGCTCCCTGGATGGTTTAAGGTGAACACATTGTGGACAGACAGGTGGGTCTGAGACCTGAGGGCAGCCACACCTCGGCCTTCACCTTGTCCCCTGCGCACTATGTTTGTCATCAGGAGGGGCCCTCATGCCCACCCTGGTAGACGGGACCCAGCTTGGTGTGCAACAGCACAGTCTTTGGCATCAGGGAGGTGTGTGAATCTGGACCCTATTGCTTGCAGTGTGTGACCTTGAGCAAATGACCTAACCTCTGGGAGTTTACTTCCTTGTCTGAAAATGAGGATTGAGGGAGATGAGCCTGCAGAATGTCTAGCGTAGTCTGGCGTACAATAAGAGCTTAATAAGTAGATTGTTAATATTTGTGTTATGTCTTCTAAGCACCGATCAAATGCCTATGTACAATCACACAGTGCCCAGGCTGACTGGGACCTGAGCCAAGGAAGGGGCGGGCGAGGGAAGGCAGACGCCCCCAGACTGGCCTTAGCAAATACATAAAAACCAGGCTGGAGCAGCTGACCAGATGTGAGCAGTAGTGCCAGGACTAGAGCCCAGGACAGGGCGGGCCCCTTTTCACTCCTGAAGGAGGGAGAGTGACTGATACTGGGGAGCCCTTGCACCTGCACCAGGGGGGAAAAGGTGGGGGAAAGATGAAGTCTCCTGGACGCTGAAGGCCATGCCCACTCCCCACCCCTGACTTTCAGGGACCAAAGAGCCTACGTGGGGGGACCCTCCATGGATGGGGAGGAATGAGAGTGAACTACTTTAGGTCTATTCCCCGCTGCAGCCACTGAGGGCTGCCTAACACCAGCTGTGAAGACTGAAGGGCTCTGGCCTACACAGGTGAGGTCTGAACAAGAGGAGCCCACAACTGTATTTTGCTGCCCATTTCTGTCCTCCAACTCCAGGGGCAAGGAAGAGATGCGTGGAAAAGCCACACAAGAGGCAGGACTGGGAAAGGCCAGTTCTGTTAGTGAAGTTCTGTGTATACCCAGATTGGGAGCAGGCCCAACAAGTCCAGGGTCACAGCATGTCCCATCAGCATTATACAGGAGTCTGGCAGCTGCCTTGAAATGAGGGGCAGCTGGCGCCTCATTCCCCACCAAGGAGAGCTCACCTCTCACCTTTCCATGACCCCTAAGAGGAGGCTGGTCCAACCTGCCTAGTGTCTTCCTCTGCTTGACCCCTGGTTGCAGGCCTGCCTGCTGACACCACACCTGGACTGACAGACCTAGAAGGTTCATGTCTGGGCCTGTTCTGTGGGGTCATGTATCAGTCACACGGATAGAACTTTACTGCTCACAGGAATTTCTGAGGTCTAATATTCATCACTCCATTTTTTCATTCAGAGGGCAACCAAGGCCTAGCCAGGGGGAGTCACACCGAGTTAGTGATATGACTTACCTAAGTTTCCTGAATGTTCCAGAGCTACATGTCGGGTTGTATGGCTGTCATCCCCATCTACAACTTGGATCCACAGCCTTACATAGTGCATACCATACGCCTGTACTTCATGTTGCCAGCAGCCCCAGGAAGTAGTCACTATGACCATCCCCATTCCACAGATGAAGATACTGAGGCTGAAAGCTTAAATAACTGACCGAAGGCATAGGAGGTAGAGTCTCCTGTGTAATTTGAAGCCCAGAATGTCTGGTCCCAGAATCTGGGTTTGTGATGACTTTTTTGTGTTGCTACTTTTTACCTGCACATATTACTTTCTCCTCCCCTTTCCCCTGCTCCTTACTTTCACATCATTGTTGTCATCATTGCCAGCTTCACAATTCATCATTTTCTCATTTCTCATCTCAGTCTAAACCAGATAATCACCTCAGATATAGAGCAGTCTCTGCATTGCTATCACACTTCCCTTTCTCTCCATCATCTTTGCCACCATCATCTTCAACATTATCACATCGCTATCAGCATCACCTCCACCATCTATTATACCCCTAATTGCAAATGACTGTGAACTCAGAGACCAATGCAAATCTAACTTCTGCCTTGGAGGGGAGGGGAGGGGAGGGCTTGCAATCTAAGCCCTATCAACTCCTTCAAATAAAGGTACAGAGCCAAAATGTGGAAAGTCTCCCTTGTAGAAACTTTTCTGGAAATAATAGGGCTGGGGTTGGGGGTGGGGGGAAAGGAGTTGCAAGTAATCAAAGAGTGTCTATGGAGGGAAATTAATCAATGGCCAAGGAGATTGCTTGTCATCTTTCAATATCTATAGAAATAACAAGCCTCCAGGGAAGGGGTCGGAGCTCCAAGGAAAACGAAGATCAGAGGATATTCTGTCCAGCCGGTGCCTCTAATGAGCTACAGGGGGAGATGGAATCACAGGCAGCTTCCACCCACTTTGGGTGTTGGCCAATATCCCATCTCCCAGCCACAATAACTCTTGTAGTCCCTGGAAGCCAGCAGCGAGCAACACTGCCCAGGAGTTTTAAAAATTGATTATTCCTTTGGGTCCAAATCCCACCCACCTCCCAGCCCAGAGAGACTACTGGTTGGCTCTCCACAAGTGTTGGCTGCAAGGAGTGTCATCATCCTGCATGGTAAAGAGGGGAGAAAGGGCAATGCCTTCTCCGACCAGACCCTGCACCCCAAATCTAGCCAAGGCCGCAGAGCTCTCAGGACCTGGAGGGAATTTTTTTCCCCCTGGTTGTGTTTGGAATTGGCTGGTTTTCTGGGCACCAGGCCCAGCTCAGTTTAATTTTTGTTTATTTTTATGTACAGATTCTCTTCTGTTTGGGGAAGAGCTTTGTGTAAATTATTATTATTTATATGATAAAGAATAAATCACACCAAATAAAAAACCCCACAATCTCTTTTTCTCAATAGAATTACTAAATTAGGGGCTGAAAGGAACAGCCGATATGCCGGGGTTTGGTTTCAGGAAGCCTTTGGACATGGATTCTCACAAAATCTCTTAGTAAATGGGCTCTGTTATCCTAGATTTGCAGCTATTCACAGCCAGCAGAGGCATATTGGGTCTCCCAGGAAGACCTGGATGGTTGGGGCCTAAGGGTGCTGGTTTCCTGGTCCTCTACACATCCCATTCCTCAGAGATGAGCTGGGCATTTTGAAGTGATTTGCTAACTCAGAATGGGGAAGGAAAAGGGGAAACAGAGGAGTTGAGGATTCTTGCCAGAAACATGATCAAATGCCCTGAATTAGGGTGGGGGTGGGGCACACAGGAGTTACTTGAATAGTGGCATTATTACATCAGGGGAAAATGAGCCAATCATTTCTTTGCCCATTCATTAAATTTGCATGCGACAAACCTATTGGTTGGAATGAAATGAGTCAGGAGGCAGGGATGCAGATGGGCAGAGCACCAGTTTGGCCCAGCAAGTGTCCCCAAGTGGCCCCCACCCCTAGCCTGGGTAGGGAGAAGACCAATTCACCAAAAACACTCCCCCCTCCTTCTCCCTCCTTGCATTAAGTTCTGTTTGGGGACTAAAGAAAGACACACCTTGGACAAGAATTCAACCCGAGGCTAATATGCCAGGGAGAGGAAGTCAGCAATAGTTGGCTTTTTTTTTTTTTCTTTATAATCTCTTAGGATGTCAGGCCTCCAGAGGTTTTAAAAAACAGATCTGGCAACACTGTCTACCAGCTTTCTCCCAAGCTTCATTTCCTGGCTGGGGTGGATTTTTTCCTGTCTGTCCAGGCCTTACCTTTGCTTCAAGTCTATGACCACCATTAAGGTTAAGGGCAAGGACTGTAAACTTGAAAATCCATGCTGGCACTTACTAGTTGTTGAAAATCTGGGTAAGTTGCTTAACTCCCTCTAAGTCCTAGTCTCCCCATCTGTAACTGGGATAATAATAGCAATCATACACACAGGCTTATATGGTGTGGGTGAAGTAGAAAATCCATGTAAAAAGCGCCTAACACTGAGGTGCAAAGCTGTACTCCCAATATTTTATTGAAAGAAAAAAGCATCTAACACGTAGTGCATAATCAATATGGTGGTCATTATTTAAATAATATCTAATGAACTATCCCAGGGTTCACCAACTGAATTCGAATTAACTATGCCCGCCACCCACCCCCAGCCCATGTGTAATATGGGAACAGCAAGCTTATGCTCCTAAATTTTCCACCTAAATTTCCACAATCAGCTATTACACGTATGTCTATCGCAGCCATCTTTATACTTAGTAGGTTCTCAGTAAGTCAATAAATGCTGGTTTAAAAAGTTCCCCAACTAGTCAAACTCCCAAGTCCTGTAAATCCCACTCAATTCTACTCTCTCTGTTCTAGTCCTCACACAGAACCTGAGTTAGCCACTCCCAGCAGGAGACAAGGGCAGCATTGGGGGGATAAGCTGAGCCCTAGAAGGAGGTCAGAGGTAGGGTGGCCGGAGGGTTCTACTGCTTCCCAGCCACAGGGGGTCAATCTGTTTCTACTGTTTCTCTCCACTGGGTACTTAAAATCCCACCTCAACTTTGATTAACCAGCAGCTGACCTGAAAAGATCTGCTTGTCTAGGTCTTTGTCCATCCGGAGGGGGTGGGTATTGATTAGCTGAACTAATGCAATAAACTGTACAGGCCATGACTCTGGACAGTCTAAAGGCCCCTTGAGAGGTGATCTGTGCAGGCAAGGGATGTCTCTGTGGAGCTGTGGACACCTCTGGTTTGTCCACAAATAGTTATAGATTTATAAGTATGTATTTGTGGGTAAACACTGGCCCCTCAATCTTGGAGTACATTCAGGAATTAATTTATTATTTATTGAGGACCTACTATGTGTTAGCACTATATTAGATGCTACCATGTAGTAGTTAACTGAGACAGACAAAATTCCTGCCCATACAGAGCTTATTTTCTAGTGAGAGAAGAGAGCAAGAGCAACCATGCAAGCACACAATTTAATTTCAGAGTGTGAATGTGCTGTAAAAAGAATAAATAAGACAGTCCAAAGGGGACACAGTGACAGGGCATGTAGAGAGAGCTCCTTTAGGCTGGGTAGTTTGAGCAAGTGCCTGAGTGATGAGACCTCAGAAAAACCTGGCAACAGAGCGTCCCAGGCAGAGGAAAGAGCAAGTCTAAAAACACACTGTAGGAATCCGTGTCTTCTTGTGGCAAATTTCAATCCTTGTTTTTAATGATATTTGTGCCCGTCCATTGTTCTTAAAATCAAAATACCGGCCCTCCCTGGTGGCAAGCGGTTAAAGCACAGCACTAAGAAGCTTAAGCTACTTCTGCATGAGTTCCATCCCCACATGCCCGGGAGGTGGCCCACATGGCGCGGCAGACATCTCCTGACCCATCCAGCTGCTCCCCTCAGCGGTGTACTTCGTCAATCTGCCTGTTCTGCTCCCCACTCTTGTCTCTGGTGAAGCCTCTCACAGACCCCTGAGCCTCTGGCCTGTACCCAGTTCTGTATGCACAAATAAATTAATCTTAAAAAAAAAAATCAATACACCTCCTCAGTGAGACCTACAACTTAGCCCTACTTCCCACTGGTCTCCGATCCCACTGGCTTCTTCAGCTCCCTCCTGCCACAGGCCTTTGCACAGTTTGTTCCCATGACCTTGAATGTTTTTCCCCATCTTATTTCTCTAGTTAAAGCCCATACCCTTTAGAGCTCAGGCAGCCTAGGGTGACTTCCACACTAAATCAGGTCTCTTTGTTAGATGCTTTCATATTACCAAGATCCTTTAGTGAGATCCCTTATCTCATTTGGTAATTATGAACTAATTCTTATGCTTATCTGATATTAATATCTGACTTCCCCAACAGAGTTACAAACCTCAGGAGAGCTGGAATTTTGTCTGTATCCCCAGTTTTTAGCTCAGTGCCTGATACCTGGGAGGTACTTAACAAATACTTGTTGAATAAATACTTATGGGTACTGGGGTCCGCTATAAGCCCTGCCTCTTAAGAGTCCCCAAAGACATAGGTCAGCACAGAGGAGAACAGGCTAGGGAAGATACTCAAAATCACCGTCTAATGGGGTTCTGTGGGAGGAAATCAGGCTCCTTCAGCCCAGGAGAAAGCCTTGGGGGAGCATTCAAATTCCAGGAGACTAGTCAATCACAAACCAGAGAAGGGCCACATTATATGGGAGCCAGAAGATGAAGGACTGGGCTGTTATGGGGAGACTGGTAGGGCAGTTCTTATTATGAGAACCTCCCAGAATGGGGCAAGTGCCTTAAAAAGCAGTAAGTTCCCTGTCCTTGATGGTTTGCAAACAGATGGAAAAGAGGGGGCCCTAAAATCTTCATTTACTCCCAGGTAAGGGTGATTAAGGGTCTGCTAATGGATCAGACCACTCAACTTCACCGTTAGTCCTTTCAACTGGAAAACGGGGTGGGGGGGAGGGCTGGGAAGGGAGGGTGGGGCTGGTCACCAAGGGGTCCTGCAGGGACAGGGTCCTTTTCTTTCAGAGCAGGAACTCTCTCTACAAGGCTTCTTCCCCCTCCTCTCGGCATTCCTCTGAAGGGCCGCAGGAGGGGAAGGGTACGGGTGGGGGTGGCCTTCCATACATCCTAAGTGGCTCCCCAGCTGGAGCAATAATACATATTTTAAGTGGAGTTTACAGACAATGGATCTCTCTAGGGCTTGAAGGGGAAGGAAGCTGAAATTCAGGACCATTCTGTGAATTCCCAAGTTCTTTGTGTCCATTGTGTGGGGAACAATGCTGTTTGTTCAGCACATTCAGAGGTGGGGGTTGGAAATGGTTAGGCCCAGTGTTGAGAGGTTCTTAGAGGGATGGGCTGCTCAGGAATGGGGGACCCTTTCAAGGAAGGATGGGAGCTGGAGGAGCTTGGGGGGTGGGTCACAGAGAGGCAGAGGCTGGAGGCTGCAGGTCTGGTTGGGTGCGTTTGAGTTCTGGGCAACTCCCCAAGTAGAAACAATTGCTTCTACTCCCATTTCTCCTAGGATATTTAGTCTTAGCCCGGAGGCTTCTGACCTTGACTTGTTCAAAGTGTAACAGGGTGGTCCCTAGGAAAAGGGGAAGTCCCAGGTTCCCTGCCCCACCCAGAAGGAGGGTGGAGCTGAGCAGACAAAAAGGAGAGAAGAGAAAAAAAGAAAAAAGGAGAAGAAAGGAATGAAGCAGGATGGAGAGCCAGAAGGGAGACCTGAGGAAGCCACATGGAGCAGCAAGCACGTGATGAAGAAACAGGGCTTGTTTCCTGACACCCCCGGAACGGTTAAGGCAGATGTGGGTGAGAGACCTGTGGGGAGGTGACTATGGCAGTGTTTATGTTGATTTTGCTCTTTTCCTCCCAGATTTGTCTGGCCATTTCTGACCCTTTTTCATGGGTCCCAGCCAGAAGGTGCTTTAGCCTTGTGGCAGGCTTTCAGGCCTTGCTTTGGGCCAATCCCTTTTGGGTTGACATTTGCCCACGAGGAGATGGGTAGTTTCAGGTGTTTGATTTAGATATTACATTCTTTGTCTTCTGTATTGTATACTCACTGTATTAAAGTCCCTTTTCATTAAAGTTTTATATGTTTTGTCTTGATGCGACGGATGGCAGAACACACTTAGAGCAGGCAGGTTTGGGGGTTCAGGGGTGCCTCTCCCTGCCCTGTAACAGATTTGGTGTCCTGTAACAAAAGGACTTGTACTTTTACCAAGTGACCTTGGATGAGTCACTGCACCTTGAGGCTTCACACTATTTCTTCTGCCTGAGTGTGCTCTCACAACCCTGCCAGGTCAGATGTTCCTTATACCACATCCCCACAGAGTTTGGTGTAGCAGCGTGCAACCTGGGGCCCTAGGGGAAGCTTTGCATTTTGTGAGTGAGTAAAGTAAGAGGTGCAATCCCAATTTCAGTCACTGGACCACACTAATAAGAACACCCTTACTTATTGCATACGTGGTCTCATGTCTCACTGCCGGGATGAAAGCCTTGCTTTTCCACTGCTAATTCACCATAAGCTTTCTGAGCCTCAGTTTCCCCTCTGATGAGATATAACAATAATTATATTTACCTCACTGGTCTGTTAATGAGAATAAAAGGAGATCATGCATCTAAAGTATGGGCTTTAGGGCTCATATGTAGAAGCAATTCTTTCTCCTTGGGGAATTGCCCTGGAATTCAAACCCATCCATCCATATATGTAAAATTTCTGTTTTTCAAATAAGGAAATCAAGGCTCAGAGATAGCAAGTTACACACAGTGAACAAATTGAGGCATTATAATTCTAACCCAGGCTGGCAGCTTCTGAAGCTGAGTTGCTGCATGTGTGCAGGGCCTCCTGCAGAGATGGGGCTGCAGCCTGCTCTGAGCTGGCCACTCAGACTGGCCAAAGGCACCTGCCAACCCAGGATACCAAGTTTCTTTCTCCTCCTCCTCCCAGCCAGGGGAGTTGCACTGTTTAACCCAGACTGGGATCTGAGGCTTCCCTCTACCCCTACCCGTATAATCCCATTATAAACTGGAGTCCCTGATAGTCTGTGTCTTCTACTGGAGGAACTGGAGGATCCCAGGGTCAGGGTCCTCAGAATCAGGGTCAGGAACAGACTCAGGGCTCAGGGCTAAGCTACAGTTTGAGTGGTCCTGGAGGGAAAAACCTGAGCCTGGGGCCCTATGTGCTTTGGGGCCTGGGCCCACCAGGGAGGGAGGAAGATTCCTGAGCAGACAACTGGCAACAAGTAGAACAGAGGCTCAAGCCGTGGGGCACCACCGAGTCCTGGGTCCTTCCTGGTCCAGCCCTGCTAGTCCCTCTTCTTCTCACCCCACTCCCACCCTCTCAGCCAGTGCTCTCTCTCTGGTTCCTAGATGTGGATTGAATGAAAGCAGAGGGAGGAGGGGGAGCTGGGGAAGGGTGTCCACTTTGTCGATGTTAAGTAGTTCTTGTTCTATGAATGAAGGTGATGTGGGTTCAGGGAGGAGGAAGGAGGGTGGAGGGAAGCACTGGGTAGGGCAGCCTGCTATCGCGTTGCCATGGGAACAGCAGCCTGTCAGAAGCTTTGCCTTCAAAGCTGAGGTGCAGCATTCCAAGTTCCTGGGGGAGGGTGGTGTGTGTGTGTCTGGGGTGGGGGAGCAGCGGTTCTGATGTGAGCCCCCTGGGACTTCAGCTGCTGGATTCCAGATCAAACCCTAACCTGGGAGGGAAGTGGCATCACGTGATGTTTCCTGGCAGACACCCCCTCAGCCTCAAACCCTCTCTCGATGAGTGGAAGACAGGGATGGGGGTGGAATCCACTTGGGGGTTGGCTGTGACAGAAGTCCGCTGCCAGCACAGCTCCCTTAGCTTCACTGGGGCAGGAGGGAGGGGCTTCTGCTCCCTGTGGGTGGGGATGGAAAGAAGGGCTCTAAGCCTGGGTTAGGGGTCAAGTTCTAAGACCACAGGATCACCTGAGGCCTGATTCAGGGTATGGGGGTTTGGAGCCTGGACTGGGTTCAGCCAGAAATCCAGTGGGCTGTGTGGGCGTCCTGGCTCACTCCAACCTCTACCACCATACTCCCTGGCCGCTGAGAAGGGGGCATGGCCCAGCATCCTTGGGACTGAGGGACAGGCCAGTTCTGAGGCCCTGGGTGGCCCCACGAGGCTGAGATGTGGCCTCAGTGACAAGTCTTCATGGGGTTGGCCCAGTTAATTCAGGCCCCAGTGAACACTGAGGGCCTTTAGGGGACACCTAGCACCCCGAAGTTGCCAATCTGGTGCCTAACTTTGATGCCCACTGGTCCCTTCAGACCTTTCCAGAGATCACCAACCAATTCGAACAGCTCTCAAACACCTTCAGCGCGGGGTCCACATCTGATGGGGAGAGGAATGCTACGAAACACTTGCCCTGGGTCATGACACACTGGTGGAGTTTTAACCCACCCTTTGCTACTTCTAATTGGGTAACCTTTGGCAAATCATTTCAGTTGAACCTCGGTTTCCTCGTCTGTAAGATGACCACGACAACAGTGCTTAATTCATGGAAAAGTGGGGACAACTGAATGAGAAAATGTACTTAGGACTCTAGTGTAGCCTCTGGCATGTAGAAAACCCTCCATAAAGGCAACTGTTGTTATTAGGATTAACCATCCTAAGCACTAGCATAGAGGTAGAAGCAAAGTGGTAAGGAGACTTGGGAGAAAAGAAAAATCCTCCTGATGGGAGAATAGGAGGACTTCTGGGAAGTGGTGCCTAATATTAGCCTGGAGGAAGGTTTGCATTTCTGTGGTCTGGGAAAGGCCTGAAAGGTGTAGAAGGAACTTCAACGAGCAAAGGCGTTTAGAGCTCCAACCTTATTTTATATAATCCTGGTGGCATAAATTGGCAGCCAGAGTCTCTCTCAGGCAGCTGTTTCCTACAGACCTATCTCCAGAGGCTCCCCCACCCCCAGAAACCCTGCCCAGGTCTCCCTTTTGTCCCTCCTCATCTTCCTTTCTCACTCTCCAGAATTCCCTCTTCCTCCTCCTCCTGTCTTCCCCCTAAGGAAGGCAGCTCACCTAGGTGGATCCTAGAAATGGTAGCCACTGTCTTGTGAGTGTTCGGCTAGCAGTCCTCAGTCAGGGCTGCTTTTGCCCTCATGGGATGTTCGGCAATGTCTAGAGACATTTTGGGATGTCATGACCTGGGGGCTGAGGGAGTATGCTACTGGCTTCTATGGGTAGAGGCCAGGGATGCTGCTAAATATTCTGTAATGTCCAGGGCAGCCCCACAACAAAGAACCACCTGGTCCCACCCAAATGTCACTAGTGAGGGCTTGGAAAACCGTAGGTGATACTGAGAGCTGCAGCCTGGAGGAGCTGGCCCAGGCTTCTGGTGACGCACCTCCAGATCCCCACCAGGAGCCTCTGCCCCACTCTTGCCTCTCCCCTTCTTCCAGTTCGGCCCTCTGGCCTCATGCTCCCACCATTCCCCTGTCTCTTCCACAGGTCCTGCCCCCCTTCCCCTGCAGGGCTTGAGGGCCTGTCAGGCAGGAGTCAGCCTGCGGGCTGCATGAGGCTTCAGAGACCCAGCTGCCTTGTGCACAAGGCACTGGCAGCCCACTGATTGGCCGAGGCTGCTGTTTCCATGGTGATCCCCAGCAAAGCCCAAGGCCCCCCTTGCCAGCCCCCCCACAGGCCCTATTCAGCTGTGAGAGCAGCGACAGGCAGGTTAATAAAACAGGAGCCTCATGAGGAGCAGGGCTGTGGGCTGAGGGCCCAGCATGGTGGCCACCCTGAGGAGCAGCCAGGGAAGGAGGGGCATGGGGAGGGGCTGGCGTGCTGCCCCGTGAGCACCTCCCCATTCTGGCCCATTTAGGGGCTCTACCCACAGGAGGTTTGGGGCTGCACAGGCCTGGGGCACTTGGGATTCAGCCCCTGGGGTGTACTTTCCTGCAGGGGCCCCAGGTGACATTGTCTCCTCTCCCATAGGGACTACTGGATCCCACAACTGGGATGGGAGAACTTGTGAGCTTGGGAAAGGGGGTGTTGGAGATGGAGTAAAGGAGAGAAATGACTGTGAAAGCTTGGAAAGGGGTGAAAAGGGGATGAGATAGGAGCAGATTTGAGTTGGGGATGAAGAAACGATGAAGAAAATGAGGATGGAGTTGGAGATGAAGCTTGGGAAAAAAGGAAACAACTGAGTGAAATGGAGAATGGAATATGGTAGGCTTCCTGAGGACAGAGATGAGATGGAGATGGACACAGAAGAGGAGTTGGTGGAGGGTGGGAGGAAGAGTTAGCGATGGGGTTGTAGGTAACAGGTGCGGGGAGAGACTGGGGCGGAAGCTGAAATAAAGGATGGAAGGGGAGGAGAAGGAGCAGTGAGGGTGAGATGGGGGTTTCGGGCATCGGTATGGCCTCCAGCTTGTTTGCCACTGTCCCAGTACACAGTAAGCGAGTGCTTGTTATAAAGTGGTGCCCAAAATGTGCTTGCGTTATGAATGAATGAATGAATGGGGAGGCAACCGGTGAGCTGAGGCTGCTGGGAGCAGGCCCTCACTGGCATCAGTGACACAGCCACACCAACAGCATTCTCACCTCCAACATCAGCACTGAGTTCTTCTCATTCAGCAATGTTTTGAGGTCATCACTATTACCATTTAACGGGGGTCAGAGAGGTCCAATGACTTGCCCAAGGTCACACAGCTCTGATCCCTGCTTTGGATATGATACTCACGTGTCAGTTTCTGTGTCTGGACCTGAGTATTTCTGGATGAGACCCAAACCATGCAGATTGTAGCAGGGAAAGATTGGTTCAGGACAGTCTACTGTGATGCTGAGCTGGGCGTCAGGGTCCCCACTGGCTGCCATCCCCACCAGTGACTCACTGGCTCTATGTGTCAGTTTCCCCAACTCGTTTGTTCTCACCTGGGCCATCAGCTGGGCCAGTTGCTCTCTGACAGATCCTAACACAGTTCTCCGTGTTGTCCCTGAGGTGGGCCCTTTTGAGATAATGCGGGATCCCAGAACCTTTGCCCTGCAGTCTACAGTAGAAATGACTTTGGAATAAAATGTCATCTGTGGTGTGGCCTTGGCAGATGACCTTACTTCCAGAAGCCTCAGTTTTCCTGTCTATAAAATGGGGCGTGGTGGTGATATAGATAACGGGGAGATGTTATCTGTGAAATGACAGGCCGAGAGAGAAACAGAGAGAGAGAGAGAGAGAGAGTCCTCAGTAAATACTGGTCCTTTGCTCCCAAGGCCAGGTCACCTCCACAGGTGAGCGCCTTCTGCCCTCTGGGAAACATGTGAGCCCTTCCTCCAGGTCCCAGTTGGGAGAAAGCGGGAGAAAGAACCTTCTACCCTCTGAATGTCTCTATGGTCACCCTGCCAGTGGACTCAGGGAGAGGTAAAATCAGATTCGGAAGGCCTAGAAAAAAGCAGGGTGAGTGAGCCCCACGCTGTGAGGACCCTTTGAAGGGGTAGGTGGATCCAGACTGAAGGCATGGGGGGCATTCTACCCCTCACATTTCCTTCCCCTCTACAGCCCTGTGTCAGAGAACTATAAACAGCGGCCCCAGGGCTGGCCGCAGCCTTTCAGGTAATCCAGCCGGAGCAGAGGGTGGCTGCTCCCACCTGCTACCAAGCAAGGCCAAGTTAGGAGGAGAGCACAGAGACGCCCTGCCCGTGGCTAGGAGGCTCTGAGGGCACTGCCGGGTGGCCGGGCCAGCAGCGAGGAACCCGGGCCTGGGAGGGCAGAGGCAGCTGCAGCAACCTGAGCACTCGATAAACCATTAATTCTTAATAAACGACAGGCTGTGCATTATTTAACAATAATGATACTTTCTGTTCCATTATAGATTAAAACACCGGCCTCTTCTTATTAATCCTGCATTTCAAAAGCTTGTAAATCCTGCGCAGCCGGAGGAGATAAAAGCCGGTTCATCCCCATCCCGGGGCTGACACACTCGCACTGACATGGAAGCTCAGCGACCAAGCCATGTGCACTCACGTGTGTGTGCCCGGCCCACCCGCTGAGGACCACCGCTGCTGCGCAAGAGACCGGCACAGCCACCTCCCTCTCTACTTCTCTCTGAACCCCCCAGTCTCCCCTTTTTGTTTCTCCCTCGCAGCCCTTTTCTCTGATCGTCCTCTTTCTGTTCGTTGCTTCTTTCCTATCTTGCTTCTGGCCCCCTCTTTGTATTCCTATCTGTCCTCTGTCTCCTCTTCTTCCTCACCTCCCTGTCTCAATCTCCCTCCCCCCATATCTACACATCACCTGCCTCTCCTTTCTTTACCTTCACACCAGGCAGCCAAACAGATCCACAGTATGCACAGACTCTACACCCATATGGTCTCTGCTTTTCTCAGGGGTCCCTGAGGGGTGGGGAGAAAAGGAGAGAGAGCTCCTTAGAGAAGAGAAAGGGATTCACAGGGAAAAGGGGTAGGGGCAGAAAACCCTGACACCCGCCAGACTGGGTGGGTTCTGATCTTGAGCCCTTTTGACACACCCTGAGAGTGCACAGGGAACATCTAGTATATTCCTGGGGGATGGTCGGGGCGCTCTCTTGGCTTACTACCCCTCAGGGATGGGGAGCTCACTACCTCTACCCCTCAGGGATGGGGAGCTCACTGCCTGAGGAGGCAGTCTCTTTTATTACTGCAAAGCTCTTATTACTCAAGAAGTCTTTGGTAGGACCCACATTCATTTTCAGAGCTCCTGTGGCAAATGATTGGCCTTTTGGAATCTGAAGGTTGCTATTCCAGCCCAATGCTTCCAGTCTCACTGGCTGGACATTTCTCCAGGCCTCCCATGTCAGTGGGTTAGGTTTCCTCGTCATCCTGGTTTCCCTGCCATGAGCCACAACCACCAATAGCCCCAAAACTAGCTACAGCCTTTCAGGTGGTGCAGCTGGAACAGCAGTTTGCTGAACTGTCCTCTGGTTTGGGGATCAGAAACCATAACTGAGGGCTTGGGAAGAAAACTCACTCTGACCTTGAGTATCTCTCCCAAGGTCACTGCAAGTAATATCTGTCATCATTTATTGTCAACATGCTGCTTATATCCCTTATCTCATTCCATCTCGTGAAATCACTTCTAATATTATTCCCATTTTGCAGATGAAGAGATAGGCTTGGGTGATTAAGTCACTTTGGCCATAGTCACACAGCTGAGTAAGTAGTGAATGAAGCCAGCATTTGAAACTGGTACTGTTTGACTTGGAAGCCCTTGCTTGCTCTTACCCTCTGGGTGTTCTGGCTATTTGAAACTAAAAGTGTCTTCTTGGTCATTTGGGTCACCACAATCACAGGGACTGGTGAGCAGGAAGCTAATCCTCTCTCCAGACTGGGGCTAGCAGTCCTCCTGTGGACGTCTGAGCTGGCCATGGGGGTGGGGGGTAGGGAGTCTTTGGGGCTCCATTTGCTCAGTGGGACATTTCCTCAGGTGAAGGAAGAAGAGCTGTCACTGTTCCCAGGCACCAGGCTCTACATCTCCTTTAATCTTCACTACAGGACTCTGGGCTGGAGGTCTTCATCCCACTTTAAAGAGTGGCAGACTGAGGCCCAGAGGGGTTAGGTCAATGGTTGTTGGTGATTACTGTCCTTGCGCTTATTAAGAGGAGAGTGTGCCTGTATATGTTTTGTGTGTGGCTTGTGGTAGAGGGTAACTGTGAGAGGAACAGGGGTCGACTTCAAGAAACAGTGTTGGGGAGAGGAGGTGAGTAGCTCTCTTCTTTTTTTTGAAACGCAGGAATGGGAAATTTAACTTGATCCCTTGTGGTTTTTGGGCCAACCCCTGAGTGAAGTCAGATGGCTTTTGCAAAGGAAAATTTTATCCATTTTCTGGTTTTTATGGAGCTTCCTCAATGAGCAAAACCTCTCCTGTTGGTGCTTAGAGAGGATTTCTCTTCATGGCCCACAGTGACGCCGTGTAATCTCCCAAAAAATATGGCACTAATATTCGCCGGGTTAGGGTTAGTTATTTTTATGTCTTTGTCATTTTGTTTCTCCGCAGCTCTTTCTGCCGCCTGGAAAGGACGTGGCGGACACTTTATTTCCAGAGTCATATTTTTTAATTTGATCAAAGCAAATTTCACTCGTTCTCTGTATAAATTATTTAACTCATTTCTTTTAGGTTAAATGTCTCAATAGGAAGATAGAAAGTCTTTCCATCACATTCTCTTCCAGGATTTTAATCAGTTCCTCCAGATTGTATGAACTTCTTTCTCAACCCCTCATCCTTCTCTGTCTCTCACTCCCCCTTCTCCAGCCTCTACCCCCAGCCCCTCCTATGTTCTCTGGCCCTGTCTCAGCTTCCATTCCTTGATGATTCTGGGTGAGCCGAATAGGGGGAGCCTTCACATGCAGGGGCCTGCATCTGCCTGATGAACTCTAGGGAGGCATCTCTCTGAGGATCTGGGTCCCCAAGTCCCAAAGCTTGGCCAGTAGTATGGGGACAAGCCCTGCTTACTCCCATAGCCAGTGGGGGTACCATCTATCTCTTCCTAGACCTATGCCACCCACCGTATCTCATTTTCCCTTTAAGGCTACAGTGTCCTGCTGAATTTAAATGCAAGAGCATTTCCCCAAATTCAGGCCAATTTCCTGATGAAAACTATCCTCTCAGTCAGTCGCCCCTGTGACAGGTAGGTCTCTTCAGTGTCTTATTTCACTCTGTCCTGATTCCCTCAGCTGCAGGGCTCTTCACACAGGCTTCCCCTCAGGCCTCTTGCCTGACAGACAGTAGCAAGGCTGGGGTTTGTGGAGCCCAGGCGGAGGTGGGGGGCTGATCCTGGAGAAGCTGGGCTCTCCTAGGCAGCCCCATCTGTGGCCTGAGGCCCTGTCAAGGGGAGCAGAACCAGTAGAGCGAGCTTGTTACCGAGCACATGCTCCCTTCCCTCACATCACATTGTTTCAGCCAAGAACAAGTCTCCAGTGGGAATTCCCTTTCCTCTTACTTTTAAAATATACAGTAATTAACAAACTAATGCTATTAACTGCGACAATGTTGAAATTACAGTAAAATCACTGTAGAGTCCATAAGTAGTCAGTCTGGTGGTGGGTGGGTCTCAGCCCAGCCTGGAAGAGAGGGGCCCAGTGTGGACCCCTGTGCTGCCACCCCAGCTACAGAGGGCCCTTTTGGGCCGGGAACCTTCTGCTGGGGCTCTGAGTCCTCTACAGGTCAAGCCAGAGCTCACGCACAGCTGCCTGCATTTCCTGTGCAGGAAGAGTCAGATCCCGGCCATTCTTCCAGGCCCGGAGGTTTATTCTTTTATGAAACCCTTAAATAATAGAGCTGTGGCCTGGCGCTGGCCTGGACCTGCTTGGGAGGACATGGTCCCTGCTCTAGAGCAGACCCAGACTCTTGCCTTCAAGGTCACTGTGGGTTCTGAACAGAGGATGCCGCCCCAAGACAGGTTAAGACTGGGAGAAGGGGGAGGTGCTGCACTGGACCACCTTGCCTCTGTCTCTGGTCTTTGGAAGCATCTTGGGGTTGCCCATCCATCCTTCTGCCTTTCTCAGGATACTCAGGCTGAGTCTTCCCTCTGGGGGTGGATTTTGCTCAGACACAAACATCCCAGGAAGGAGCTGTGTTGCCCAATTGGAAGTTTCTTTCTGTCTGGCTTCAGTTTTTCAGGCTGCAGCCTCATGTAATTTCCTGCAGTGTGTTCCCACCCCTGCCTCCCCAACTCCAGGTTCACAATCTCCCCTGTCATCCCTGTAAATCCCGTCCCCTATCAGGCAGCCATAGTGACCAGGAAGGGCAGCCTGGTCTCCTTATCCCTCCCTAGACCCTGTCTCCAAGGGCCGTTCATCCCCTAGCCAATTGACAAATGCCTGCTTAGAACTTTAGAAATTTTGTTCAGAAACTCACAGACAAGTTGTTTTACTATCCCCACTTTACAGGGCATAAAAATCAAAGCTCACAGAGGTTAAGCAACTTGTTTGAGATCTCACACTCAGCAAGACACGGTGTCTATAGACTTTCCCAAGGGATTGTAGTTTCCTTCTCTCTTGGTTCTCAGGGAAAAGAATTCTCTAGTCTATGAACTTGACTTTCCTTCTCCCCTCTTCAGGCAACAGTATGAGCTGGATGCTGTCATCTTGTAGATTTGACATGTGCAAATGTCCTGCTCTGCCCCAAGTCACAGGACCAGTGGTGTCAGAGCCAGAACTTAAGCCGGGTCCTGTCTGACAATGGCGTCTACTGCTGCCTTTAGCCAGATGGCTGTAGAGTCAGATCGACTGACTTGAAGTCAGTGACAGTGACTCCAGCCAGGGTGAGCAGTAAGTCCGAGAACCTCATTAGGAGTGAAGCTGCCACACACGTCAAAAACCCCAGCCAGCCCCACTCGGCTTCCTGCGCACAGTGTAAACATCCTTACTAATTCACCAAACTCAATCACGTTATCCTGATGGATTTTCCCATCATTACTCCTGAGTGAGTGACAACCTGCTCAGACACTTGTCTTCCCCACTGTTGCCTTTGAGAGTTTCAGAAATCAGAATGCTTTGCTCCCTAAGTTGATTTCAACTTGTCCTAAAGTCATTTTAATTGGTGAAGCATCAGAGGCAATTTGGGTAACTTTCTGAGAGCCCCCTCCTGCCAACACTGAGCTGGGGGGAGGGGGTCTCAAATGCCACCCTGTCCTCCGGTGGCACCTTCCCCTCCTCTGATTGGTCAGGAGGCCGTGCTTCACGCTTTATTTTCGTGTTTCTTGCTGAGGTTCCTACCGCTGGTTCCCGAGGATAACAAGATTCATTTTCTCAATGGCTCTGACAGATAGGATTGTTATTGTTATTACACTCATATACCACCTTTCCTCTGAGGAGCTTAAGGCGCTTTACAAATTTGAAAATTATCTAATAATCTTCCAGCAACCCTGAGAGAGGGGGAGAAGCTGCAGCTACAGTCACTGCAGTGCAGACAGATAATTCTACACCTCTGCCGGACCAGAGAGGGCTGTGTGTGAGGCCCCTGGTGGGCAGGGGGTGCTCAGGCCAGAGGGTCCCTGTTTCCCTTGCTGAATAAGGGAAAGGAAGGTGTCTGGGTGGAAGGTGGGAGAGAGGGACAGAGAGAAGGGGGAGGAGAGCAGACCTAGCTCCAAAGGACAAAATCCAGTGGGAGGGAGCTCAGCCAAGGAGAGTTTTCTTTAAAGACACAAGAAATGAGAGGAAGCAGGAGGCTCCCAGGGGCCTGCAAGGGAGAGAGCTGAAATTCAAAATGGAAATCTACCAAACCAGCAACTGGGCCTGTTGCAAAGGACCTGTCTCAGGCATGAGAACATGGATATATCAAGAGAATCTAAATCACAAATTTAGATGGCTGCTTTTAGGTGGGAAGCTCTGCGGATCTCTTTTTTTCCCCACCTGTGAGCTGAGAGGTGTGGGACTAGGTCTTTGCCAGCCTGACATCCTATGATTCTGTCTTCCTTTAAACTTCCTCTTGCCAGAGGTGGCCATATAATTGCAGTGCCTTTACTAAGCGTGAAGAGAAAGCTACTATCAAAATGACAGAAGGGCTCCCCTGTATCGCCATTATTTTCTTGAGAAGAAGCATGTAGACCCTGCCTTGTTCGAGGCTGTTCCTTTGGGATTAGGGATTTGTGATAGTTCTAGGTAGTTGCTTTTTCTAGATCAAGTATAGGGTTGTGGTTAAGAATTGGATTCTGATCAGACTCTATGGTGGCTTTGGGGAAAGGACTCCACTATTCTGGGCCTCAGCTTCCTCATCTGTTTAAGGAGAAGGATGGTGACTACCTTCTGTGCCTGTCCTGAGGATGGACCGAGACAATGGTGTCAAGAGCCTGGTATAGTTAGTCGTGAAGATGGTGAAGATGAGGACGAGGGGATGCAGATGCTGGTAATATGGTGTGATACTGTGATTTATGATGAGAAGTATGAATATGGTTTTGTTCCTGCTTTCAGGCACAGGACTTCTAAGTAAGGGATTTCCTAAATAAAAAAGGCAGTTTTGTTATGCTAATGAGATTACTTTTAGAAGGCCCCTCAGTCACCAAAGGATGGGAGCTGGTCATCAGGACACAGCCTGTGATTAGAGGGTTGGAAAGTTCAGTCCCAGCCTCCAACCCCCTACTTCAAGGGAGAAGAGAGGGGCTGGAGATAGAGTTCAATTGCAAAACGCTCAAGATCCCCCAGTCCAAAAGGAGTGGGTCTGGAGAACTCTCTGGTCGTTAAACATGTGGAATATGAGGAGGAACAGGCTTGGGAGCCCCACACCCCGACCTTTGTGTCTTTTCCATCTGGCTGTCCCTGACATATATATCGATTTATAAGAAACGAATACTTCAGTAAGTCAAATGTGTCTTGAGATCTGTGAGCCTTTCTAACAAATTAATCAAACCAAGGAGGGGGTCATGGGAATTCCTGAAGTACAGATGACAACCTAGACTTGAAGTTGGTGTAAAGTGGTGGGTGGAGGGGGCAGTTTTGCAGGACCAAAGCCCTTGGCCTGTGGAATCTCAGCTATCTTTCTCTGGGTAGACTCTTGCCACAATTGAGTTGAATTGTAAGGCACCCAACTGATATCAGAGAATTGTGCTAGGTATGGGGACCACCCCTGTTCCCACCCTTCCCAAAAGACTGTCTTCCCTAAAACCTAGGCAAGACTTGGGGATGCTGGCAGGTAGGGGTTTGAGTGGGAAGGGGGAGGAGGGGTTCTAAACCTGGCATGATGGTCAGGATCCCACCCCAGGCCCACCAGACCGTAGCTGTCATTTGTATCTCTCCCCACTGCCCTACGCTGCCCCAGGAGGCCTCTCCTCTTCCTTTCCCTGGAGGCTCTGACAAGGCTGTTCAGTGAACCCAGCTTTTAGAGAAGGCACGGAATTCCCTCTGCTTTGACTGCTGTGGGGGGCTCGTTTGGCAAGCCCAAAGGAGGATTAGGAGGTGGCAGTGATGTTGCAAACAGTCCGAAAGGCAGGTCAGGAAGAGAGCAGGTGGGCTAGAAACAGGACAGAGGCAGTTTTGAGTGTGGGAGACAGTGCCAGGTGGGGAGGCCTTGTGGTTTTCTCCACAGCCCTCCTTCTGAAATGAGACCTAAGTGCCCATGAGACAGGAACTATGATGAAAATGGAAACATTATTTTTTAAATAATTAAGAAATTCCCAAACAAACTTTGGAGAGCTGGTACCATCCATCTAGCCTTCCAATAATCCATCTATCTGTTCAGCAATATTCATTCAGCCAGACCCTTTTTGAGGTACTCGGATGAGTAGAAACAGGCATAGACCCTGCCTTCATAGAGCTTGGTGTCTAGAGAAGGAGACAGACCTTAAATAAGCAAACACACATGGGGAATTATTTTAGAAGTAATCTTGTCATTCCATCATGCATTTAACAATAGCTGGGAAAGCAAAACTAAGGGAGTCAAATTCAGGCCAGGGAAAGCCTCTTTATGGAAATGCTGGCTCAGATAAGACTAAAGGTCACTGAGTAGAAACTGGCCAGTGGCAGCCTGGATAAATGGCAGAGGGCACAGTGGGGGCAAGGGATGCAAGGAGACCTGCCGATGGACCATGCGGGACCTTGGAGGAGGTGAGCTTTTTTCCACTCTTAAGTGCAATGGGAAGTTATTGAAGGAAAGTGATCTAATTTTAGGGGTGTGTGTGTGTATGTTTTAATATTTATTTATGCATATAAGAGCTGGGGTGCAGACCAGAGGTGTGGGAGCTGAGAGGATTCACCAGAGACAAGAGTGGGGAGCAGAATAGGCAGACTGACTGAAATACACATATGAGGGGAGCGGCAGGTGAGACAGGAGAGGTCTGCTGTGCCATGTGGGTCAGCTCCCTGGCTAGGGAGTGAACTCAGGCTGCAGTGGCTGGGGCTAGCTTCATAGTGCTGAGACTTAATCCTTTGTGTCACCAGGGAGGCTCCTTAATTTGCATTTTTAATGATCACTCTTGGTAGTTGGGTGAGGAATGGATTTGGGAAAGGGACCGAAGTAGAAGTAGCTGGCTATTTCAGAAGCTAAGAGGTAGAGGTTTCCCCCGATGGCCACCCTCTACCCGCCTAGGGGTTGGGAATGCAGTGGTTCTCTATTTTGGGTGAACATCAGAATCATGCAGGGAGTTCCAAGGATGCCCGGCAGTAGCCCAGACCACTTCAGTCAGTCTCTGAGGGCCGCGCCCAGCACTGGTCCTTTTCAGATTTCCCAAGGGATTCCAATAGACTGTTCCAGTATCATTTGTCTCCAAGAGGGCAGGGAAAGGAATTCACAACTTTCCAAGTGCCTGTGTGTCTGTAGCGATGTGAGTTTCCACTAGTGCTTTAATCCTTACCGTGTGAGGGACGGGGAAGGCTGCACCCACTTGGCCAAAGAGGAAACTGAGACTCAGAAAGGTGAAATCTATCACTTCCCTACTTCCTGGCCTTGTGAAATCACTTAAACCTCTTCAAGCCTTAGTGTTTTTGTGTAAATTGGGGATAGTATCCACTTCAGAGAGTTGTCAGGAGAGTTGAATGAGGCAGGTTTGCTCACATCTGGAACACCTTAAGAGTTTCATATAAGTACTATTAGCAGAGCCCAAGGCTCCAGAGTCAGTGAGTGGCAGATAGGATCCCGGAACCAGTGACCTCTTCTCCCTCTCATAGCACAGAGGCTAGATCTGTGGAGTGGCTGGATTCCTAGTTATCCCTGAGGGCAGTCCGAAGCAGTACCCAGAACTGACAAAAGGATCAGGGTCCCCCTCATCCCCACCAAGTCGGAGTCAGCACCACACCTCAATTTCCCATCAGATGACTACGTTCACACCTAGGGAGTTCAGGGGAGTCCTCCCTACTTCCTCAGAAAGGAGTGGGCAGAAACTCTTCCCCCCTTTCTCAGTTGAGAAGTGGCTTGCCCACAGGCATAAAGAGACAAGAAGGAAGGTCCCAGGTCCCCATCTCCCTGCATTAGGCATTCTCTGGCACAGGGGTGGGCAAGTGCAAGAGGAGGCTTGGCTTGGTGTGGGGATGGGCTGTGTAGGGTGGTGGGATACCAGAAGCCGGGGTGGTCTGAGGGTCAAGACTGAGGTCAAGGGCTCAGCTTCTCAGATAAGAGCTGACTCTGGTGCACCCAGCACCTTAAAGCTTCCTACTTTCATCCCATACCCATGACAGCACCCCCAGCTAAAGCTCGTAGGATTTTCTGGGTCTATCCTGCCCATGCTGGGATGCCTGTGGCTCCGATGAAGGATGCAAGGTCAGGATGGATGTTACAAAGTCAGGAACCTTTTCACACGAGGCAGAGGTAGAAGGGATTAGCGTAAGCCATTAATCAAGATATGAAAACCAGGACCCTTAGGCCTCAAAGCCCAGATCAGGAAGCACAACACCCAAACTGTTGCATGGAGTGTCACCTGAAGATGAAGATATGGGGATTAAAGAACAAACATCCACTCATGAAGAGGAGACCTTCCCTAGAGACACATGATAAAACTCAGCATTGCCTCACAGAGGGGCCGCAGTCCTGCCCACCTGTGCCCATGCAGGGGCTTCTTTCCACCAGCTCTCTCCCTCCTCAGGGCAGCAGCCTCCTGCCTGCCCATGACCTGCACCACACAGGGGCTTCTCTTCACTGACCTCCATCAGCAGAGGCCGCTCTCCCCAAGGCCGCCCCCTACAAACATGCAGGCCTCTCCAGCAAACCTGTCCCTTTCAGAGCAGCTCTTCCTGCCCCCTTGTGTCTATACAAGTGTCCTTTACTCTTCCATCTCATTCCCTAATAAGCTTATTCTCTTTTAAATATAGCTGATGTCTCTGTGTTGTGGAAAATATCACCACGTACCACTGAAAGGGGAGCTCTGGAGAAACCTTTCCCAGAGTGAACCCAAGGACCCTGCACTCCAAACCTACTGACTCCAAAATCATCAGCTACATGGTCAGTAGAACAGAGCAGCTGTGAACACCGGCTCTAAAGTCAGGCATACTAAAATTCAATCCCAGCCTGCTTCATTTGAGCTCTACTACCTGGGACCATTTTCCTAACATCTCTAAGTTTCCTCATCTGTAAAATGGACAAAAAATAAGGTAGATAAGGAAGGAACTCCAAGACATATTATGTGTTCAAAAGGAAAAATGCAGAAGAAACCAAGATGCACAGTGTTTTAACATAGAAGGCACCCAGGGGCATCCCTGGTGGCATAAGGGGTTAAAGTACAACATTATGAAGACACTGCAGCACGTTGGATCCCTGCCCTGGAGCTGACCCACATGGTGTGGTAGACCTCTCCTGATCTGCTGCTGCTCCCCTCAGCAGTGTATCTCAATAGAGCTGCCTGTTCCGCTCCTCACTCTGTCTCTGGTGAATCTTCTCACCCCCACCCCCATACCTCTAACCTGTATCCCAGCTCTTGTATGGATAAATAAATAAATTTTAAAGGAAAAAAAAGAAGGCATCCAGCTGAATTTTTAAAAAAGGGTATCTCATGTGTGTGTACACAGATCCAAAGGTCAAAGCAACTGGAACAGGGTTTCCCCTCTGGGGAGAAGGGCTGGGGTGGTAATAAGAAGTTACTTTTCATTGAATACAAGTGGTATTATTTGAAATGCTTACTTGGTGCAGTTTTAGTTTTTCAATAAACATTTTTAAAAAATAGGGTTAGCGAGGCCCTCCCTGGTGGTGCAGCGGGTTAAAGCACAGCACTGAGAAGCTAAAGCCACTTCCGCATGAGTTCGATCCCCACCTGCCCCGGAGGTGACCACATGGCGCGGCAGACCTCTCCTGACCCGCCCGCTGCTCCCCTCAGCAGTGTACTTCGTGGATCTGCCTGTTCTGCTCCCCACTCTGTCTCTGGTGAATCCTCTCACCCTGCACATCTCTGGCCTGTACCCCAGTTCTGTATGAATAAATAAATCTTAAAAAAAATTAAAAAAAAAATAGGGTTAGCGATACAGTATTAACTCAAGGATTAAATAACCTAATACATAGGAAGTACTTAGCATAGCGCCTGGCACAGAGCAAGTACTTGATTTTGCATCATAATACTTATGGGTCACGTGGTGATTTCGATTAGCCCCAATTCCTCACTTCCTCTACCATACATGGGCTTGTCATGGCAAGGGTAGTCATGCTCTCGTGCATCTCAATCCCTACAAGGATGAGACGCGAGCAGATATGTAGTCAGTCCACAGAACCAAATGCAGCTGAGTCCAGTCCAGATCAACCAAAGCCCAGTCAACCAGTAGGAAATACTATTGCAGGATCCTGATTGATTGTTATACAGCATTATTGTGGTGAAAGCTGACATCCAGGCTAAGGGGCAGGCTGTGTGCTAAGAACCAGGCTACAGCATCGAGGAAAACCAGACCCAGCCCTGGCCCTCTAATGATGAGAGGGCATGAGAGTGGCTTGTTGCGAGTTAGTGCCAAGAGTTGACCTAGGCAGAGTCAAAGAAGCTTCCTTGACCACCCTTTAGAAGATGTACCTCAGGTACAGACAAAATCTTCAAGCTTCTGAAGGTGTAAATCAGGAAGTAGAAGGAAGCCCTGGCTCCACCTGGCCAGCAATTAAAGAAGACATCTTGTTGGGCATTGGGACCCTGAAGAAAAGGTAAGAGTAGATGGGTTGGAAAGGCTATGGGAAGAGATAAGAAGAGTAAGAAACAAGTTTGAGATGATACACTGAAACCAGGACATTCACACTGCTGAGCTTATCCTGAAGTGTGTCAGGCCTTGAAATTTTTTTTTTTCTGATATTAAAACCTCGTCCCGGGCCCTCCCTGGTGGCATAGTGTGTTAAAGCACGGCACTATAAAGCTGGCTGCTGCCAGCCACTTTAGTTCCAGTATGACCCCTTGTTAGGGAGCTGACCCACATGGCTCAGCAGACCTCTCCTGTCTCACCCACTGCTCCCCTCAGCAGTGTATTTCATTCAGTCCACCTGTTCTGCTCCCCACTCCGTATCTGGTGAATCCTCTCACCACCCCTGCACCTCTGGCCTGTACCCCAGTTCTATATGCATAAATAAATAAATCTTTAAAAAATAAATAAATAAAATAAAATCTGGTTTCTGCTTTCTTTATCTTTTCTGGTGTATCTTTCACTTTTGTTTTACATTTAAAAAATTATTTATTTATTTATGCCTAGTAGAACTGGGGTGTAAGCCAGAGGTGCAAGGGGCAATAGTAAGAAGATTCACCGGAAGACAAAGTGGGGAGAAGAACAGGCAGATCAACTGAAATACACTGCTGAGGGGAGCAGTGGGCAAGAGAGGGAAGGTCTGTTCTGCCATGTGGGTCAGCACCCTGGCTGGGGAGTGAACTCAGGTCACAGCAAACTTAAGGCCACGTGGTGATGGCAGAGAGACTTAACCCCTATTCCACCAGGGAGGCCCTGTTTTACTTTTAATCACCTGGTAGAGTTCTGTTTAAGGCAGTTTCCTTGTTACTAGCAGCTCACTGGAGTAGAGATTTTGACCCATTCTCCAGGTCTATTATTCAATTAGGAAATTTCACACATACGCATGAAAATATGTTCATTCCATATTGTAAAACATAACAGGTTACAAAGCAACAGATTTAGTATCAACTCACATATATAGAATCAAATTCCAAATACTGTGTGTGTGTGTGTGAGGATATGTATACATACTACATACAAATATCAAAGACTTAACTGTGCTTATTTAGTGCCATATACATTTACCCCCTTTTTGCATATATGTATTTTTAAATGGATGTGCCACACACACAAAAGGAATTAAAGACATTTTTTTAACAGTTAAAAAAAAGAACGTCCTTGAGGAAGTGACACTTGAACCACGACATGAAGACATTAACTAGGTAAACTCCTTCATACAGAGAGATAGAATGTGCAAAGGCCCTGAGGCTGGAAGCGAACATGGCTCCTGCAAGTTGCTAATAGTGGCTGGATAACAGAGGCAAGCACGAGATGAGGAGGTTAGGGTGAGGAGGCATTGGGTCAGATGAGGATCCTTTTAAAAGCAAGGGAAGCGGTCTGGGAAGAAGATTTGGAGGAAAGGAGAACTTAGAGTCAAATTTATATGGAAGGAGATCCTTTGACTGAGGTCATGTAGATGCCGGAAGTCGTGTTAGTAATAGGAGAACTATTACACACTGGTGCCCATCTCTACATCTCTGTTACATTTGTGCCTATCTCTTGATCTGTGTCCTTGCTTTTATGTCTAGCCTCAGAGGCTCTAGGGCCCCAGGCCCTTCCAGATACTGAGGTTCCTAAAACCTTAGGGTTACTTTTATATGCACCACATGTGCACGCCCTGTGCACTTCCAGTACCCTTGCCCAACATCTGGGCACTTTGGGTCTCTCTGGGAGAGCTGGGGTGCTGAACTGGTGCTCTCTCTAGACTAGCAGAGGCTGAAGTTTGCCTGGTGACTCCTCCCAGGTGGGTGGGTGGAGCAGGAGTCACAAAAGGCCCTGGCATCTGCAAACCTCCCATCAGTGCAAATCAATGCAAGATTAAAATTCATGATGGTTCCGGGGCACAACTGCAAACAATTTGTTCAGTAAACTTTGCTCTAATTGGCATTCGTAGAATTTCCTGTTAATCAGGCCCCTTGGGCTCTATGGGGCTGGGATGCTCTGTCTCCCCATGACAGGACAGGGAGCATGTGTGGGTGGGAAAGAGAGGAATGGGAGGGAGGATGGTCAAATGTGGGTCTCTAGAATAATGTGCCTGGGTGTGCCTTCACGGCGTGCATGCAAACCCCGGACTAGGAGTCCACAGGCAACTTTGCCCAGGGAGCAAAGTCCACTCCAGGGTGTGTCTGTGTTGTGGTGGGTGGATCTACCTGAGCCAGTGTCTGTGGGCAGGTCTGTTGGAGAGCATGTGTCAACTTGGTGTGTGCCTGGACGTTGGGATGAAGTACACCTGTGGGGGTATAAGTCCACGTGGTGAGGGATGTATCTATCAGACTGTGTCGGACCAGCATGGAAGTGCTCCTGCCGATGTCTGCACAGAGCGGCCCAAGTGTGGTGTGTGGCACGTCTGTGGGTCAGTGAAGTGCTGTGAGGTGGGGTCTCGGGGTGGAGGCTGCTGGCCCCATGGTCCTTTGGTAGCTTTCTCTCTGACTCTGGGAAATGGCGACTGGTGACAATCAAGTCGGGTCCAGGACTAAGGATCTCTCACTCAAAGGATTTTTCTCTCACCTGGTCTATCAATGTCAGCCGTCAGCAAAGAGGAGTGGGCCTGGAGGCAACATCCTCCCCACAGCGCCCATCATTTACACCAGGGCCCTGCTGCCTGTCACACGCCATACGCCCAATACTTGGGACCTGAGGGCTTTTGGGGGTTCTGCTGAAAAATATTAATGACTTCAAACATGAAGATTACTCACATGAAGAATCACAACTAATGTGCTTAATTATATGTCTACAAAATGTGGTATGATTCCAACTGCAAAGCTGCTCAATTCATAAAGTTATATACAAATGATATGTGGGGTGGGGGTGGCTGGGTTTATCTGTATTTGTATTGTGGCAGGTATAGCTTCCAGCGGTAGGAAGACCTACGTCGCCCTGGCCAGTCTCTGGAGCTTTGGCAGGGGCCAGACTGCTGGTCCTCAACACTTTGATCACTCAGAGGGAGGTGCCCTTGCTCAGCAATGGGGTCACCTTGGTACACTGAGTCAGACCCTGACACACAGACTGAAAAGGTAGAGTCGTGTGTTTGTGTGTGTGTGTGTGTGCGCGCGCGCATGCACGGCCTCTCACTGACTGCAGCTCACACACAGGGAGCAACTGCAGTGTGTGTAGAATTGTATATAAGGAACTGTGTCTTATGCCCAGATGGTTATGAGCTTTTTTCTGTGTGTGTGTATGTGTGTGCCCATGTGCATGCCCAAACAGATAACTTGCCTGAGCATGAGGGCGTTTGGGGGTGTGTGTGAGCTTGGGGGGTGTGCGGGTGGCCCCCAGTCCCAGCATCCTTCACAATCATTATCTCAGCAGGAGCAGCTCTTGCCCTGGGGCCCGCCCTCAATGTTTCAAGCAGCTGCTGCTTTTCCCCAAATTAACCCCTATGTTCCAGCTTCTCATTTTCCTGCCAGGGGGCCACAGGCAGGCTGGGGATGGGTCTCCAGAGGACAGTGCCCCCACGGCAAGCTGATCTTCCACAGGCCCCTGCCCCTTCCCCTTGTCCACAGGGGTTCTTCTGCTTTTCTGAGTCCCGTGGCTATGGATAATAGGGGTTGTGCGACCCTGTGTGTGTGTTTGGGGTGAGGGGGAGGCTGGGTATTGAATGTGAATGGTTCAGAAGCACTGTCCCTGTGATAGCAGGCTGGCTGCCTGGGAGGGATAGTGCTGCTCTCTTGGTCCCGGCATAGGGGGCCCAAGTCCCTTTGCCAGTGTGAAAACCAGAAGAGCCTGGATTATAGGTGGCAGGAACATGACTTTGCCCCACTAGGGCAGTCTTGGGCTCGCATGAGGTTTTTCAGGGGCACCCAGTCAGGCTCAGCCTAGGAAGAAAGTGTACAGCCCTCTCTACCCAAGGGCCAAATCCAGGTGAGGAAGGCCCAGGATCTCAGCTGAGGAGAGGGGGGAAGCAGATGAGAGAAGTGAGAAGGTGGGAGAGAGCTCACCCCAGAGAGCCTTGCTCTGAACTGCTGCCTGAAAAGGTAGAGTGGTATGATTCCAACTGCAAAGCTGCTCAATTCATAAAGTTATATACAAATGATATGTGGGGTGGGGGTGGCTGGGTTTATCTGTATTTGTATTGTGGCAGGTATAGCTTCCAGCAGTAGGAAGACCTAGGACGGGAGAGGAAGCAATGCCTTTTGGAGAGCCCAGAGAAGGTGAAGGCAAAGGAGCGCAGCACAGGGAGGAGAATAGACAGCCATCTCCAGGCTGAGCTCCTGCCGCTGGTGGGAGGACTATATACTGACAAGCCAGGTGGGCACAGGGACCTCAGTCACCAGCAAAGTGGCTCTGACTCAAGACAGTCTAGTGCCACCCTGTGCCCCTGTCATGCAGTTTTGAGCAAGGCTGAGGCCTGCCTGCTGCTGGGAGAGGCAGAGGAGTAACAAGGCTGGGATGGGGGCTTCAGGTGTGACTGCCCAAAAGAGAGCATGACCTAGGGGCCTAGGGAATAGGGAAGGCTTCTTGGGGGAGAAGACATCTCAATCCAGGCTGAATATAATAACCCCATAGGTAATTCTTGGTAATAATAGTAACAAAGGATCGCAATGCCAGACAACCAACTGCAGATTTGATGTTGATCTCATTTATCATTTACAACTGCTGTGAGTTAGGTACTAGAATTCCCATTTTACAGATGAAGAAACCGAGGCTCCAAAAGGAGAAGTACTTCGTGCAAGAACATACAGCAAACAAGTGGCAAGCACCAGCAGTGGTAGTCCTCCCTCTGACCCTGGGGGCCAGCGTGGCAGACTGGACCAGCCTCTGTGGGCAAGACACAGCTGATGTTGGGCGAGGCAGGCAGGGTCTTCAGCCAGTGTTTACAGACCCTGACATCTACCTGGCCCTGTTTTCATTTGCTTTTGGTTGAGAAGGGAAAAGGCCTACGTTTTTATGACACCAGCTTGTGATTCTATTTTCTGTTTAAATTCTGGGTGAGGGAAAAATAAGAGACATCAGAGAAACCTTCAGAATCTCATTTCGAGAGTCTGAGCTGCAGATAAATGAGCCTCCTGCAGAAACGCTACATCAAAGCGAATTTTCTCAGCTGTATTTTCTTTCTTTTAATAGGGCCATTTACTACATTAATATTCCAGGAAGTCATTTTAATTTCGTGTTTATCATCCATTGGGAAAGTTAAACAGGATCAATATGTAACCGGTGGCAAATTTGGGGATCTTGGGGGAGAAAGGGAGTGTTTGGAGGCATCGGTGATTCCACAACTGGGAGTCCTTAGGAGGACTGGGGGAGGGGAAGTGCGGGGGAAGTGTAAGGTGGTAATTGTCTGAGCCGGCATTGGAGCTACAATTAGTGAGCAGCTACTGGTGTGAGGCAATCCTCGTGCCTTCTGCTTCTCATTCTTCACAACACGCAGAGTAAGTATTCCAAGTCCCATCCTTATATATGGGGAAACTGAGGCTCCAAAAATTAGCCACATGTCCAAAGTCTTATTAGAGAAATCTGACTCACCCGCTGATTCATTCCTTCAATAAATATGTAGTAAGCACCTGTGATATGCCCACATTCATCTAGCAGCTGGAGGCTTAGGTGAATGGAAGTTAATTTGCCAGAAGCCCAAGGTTTCATATCAAATCCACTGAATGTCTCTTGGGGTCTCTGCTGGGGAAACAGGTGGGCCCCTTCCCTTGTGTTAGTCAGGTGGGGAGACAGGCTTTCATGAAATAATAATCATACAAGTCAACTTGTCCCTGTGGTAGAGGCTCAACGTTGGAATGGGGTCTTCATGTAGAATCACAGATCAGGAAAGGCTTCCTGGGGGTGGTGGTGTACCAATGAGATGTGAGGAAGGGTGGGAGGCAGATGGGGAACAGTGGGGAGCAGAGCAGTGTAGTGGGGAGCAGGCCGGTTCCAGGCAACAAGAAAAGCGAGCACCACAGTGGGCAGAAGCCAGGGACCCCGAGGGGCTGCTGAGGCAGACTGCAGGTGTGATGGGACCCCCAAAACAGGTGAAGACTTGGGGGACCCCAGAAGGCCATGGGGCAGGCTCATGCCATGGGTCAACGTCTACGCACCTAGGGTCCTCTACCATGAGCAGTGGACAGAGACAGAACTGGAAGTAGTGGGTCTTGAATAAAGCCTCATAAGCTGAGGGTGTCTCAGGGGACTTGGGAGGGGGGCAGGGTGGATGGAGCTGGATCTTAAAAAGAGGGGCTGGATCTCCAGGGAATTGAGAGATGGAGAAAGCAAAACCCTGGAATCATCTGTGAGTCCCCGTTTCTCTCACTGCCCACATTTGATCCGTCAGCTCATCCTGTTGGCTTTAACTTCACAACACATCCAGAACCAGACCTCTCATCACTGCCGCCGGCGCTGCTTCCCCGAACTAAGCCACCATTGCTTGTACCTGGATTATTGCAATAGCCTCCTAACTCTTCTCTCTGCTTCTGCCCTTGACCCTAGATAGTCTATTCTCAACACCACAGAGTAATACCTAAAACATAAATCAGACCATGCCTAAAACCCTCTGGTGGATTCTTGTCTCTTTCAGATAATAGTGAGTCCTTACAGCGGCCAATAAGGCCCTCCACAATCGCACCTCCCCCTTTATTTTGTGGCTCCAATCCTTACCTCTCTCCCTTTACTAATGCAACCACACAGCTTGCGTGACGTGTGTGACATACCTGGTGCGGACCCACCTTAAATAAAGCCTTTCTACTTCACATTTGCTGTTCCCCTCTCTGGAATGCTCTTCTGGCCAGGTAAGTGCTTAGTCACTCCTTTGATCCCTTGAGTCTTTGCTCCAAGTCACTCTCTGTGAGGCCTTGACCAGCCTCTTTCAACTGCACCCCCCATCAGCATTCCCTCCTCTTCCCTGCTTGGTTTGGTTCTGTTGCATTTCTCAATTGTAACTAGTCTTGGTTTACTTATTTACTTGTTTGTGGTCAACTTCCTCATTAAATACAAGGTCTACTGAGCAGGGATTTTGTCTATTTTTTTCTCTCTGGTGCCTGTGGTGCCCAGAACAGTGCCCACACATCACGGGGCCCAGTTGGCCTGCTGAGAAGGGACGCCTGGGGCCCTCCCTCGTGGCACAGTGGGTTAAAGCACAGCACTAAGAAGCCGAAGCCACTTCGGCATGAGTTTGATCCCGCCCCGGAGGTGACCCACAAGGCACGACAGACCCTTCCTGACCCTCCTGCTGCTCCCCTCAGTAGTGTACTTCATCCATCTGCCTGTTCTGCTCCCTGCTCTGTCTCTGGTGAATCCTCTCGCTGCCCGGGCACCTCTGGCCTGTACCCCAGTTCTGTATGCAAACATAAATAAAAATCTTTAAAAAAAAAAAAAAAAAAGGAAGGGACGCCTTTCCACTTGGGTGGCTAGGGCGAAAGCTCCAAAGGGAAAAAGGGAATACTACATGTTTCCATGTTTCTGTGTGGAGTATTTTTTTTAACGATTTATTTATTTATTCACACAGAACTGGGGTACAAGCCAGAGGTGCAGGGGCCGTGAGAGGCTTCACCAGAGACAGAGTGGGGAACAGAACAGGCAGATCAACGAAGTACACTGCTGAGGGAGCAGCGGCGGGCCAGGAGAGGTCTGCTGCGCCATGTGGGTCACCTCCGGGGGCAGGGATCAAACTCACACTGAAGCGGCTGCAACCAGCTTGCAGTGCTGCATCCTAATCCACTGCACCACCAGGGAAGGCCAGTGTGTGGAGTTGTTTTTAACTTAATTTTAAAAATTTCATTGATTCCTGGCAATATGCCTTCATGGTACCTATTGTTGATCCTGTATTGGGACGGGGCAGCGGGGCCTAGGGAGGCAGTAAAGGGCTCGGTAGACCTGTGTATCCTTCAGATCGCAAAGGACAGGCACTGGTGCTAGGCTCCCTCGGCTGAAATACTGGGGCCTCCTCTTACCACCTACAGGCCCTTGGGGGATGCTTCTGTCCTCTATGCCTCAGTAGCCTCATCTATAGAATGGGAACATCCCTGTCTCCTAGGGCTCTTGGGGGTTCAGTGAGACAATGCATGTATGCAGCTGGGCCTGCAGAAGGCACTCAGTCGTGGTTGCTATTGTTATTCCTGGAGCCACAGTCACTACCGGGTTGGACCTCTGGGCCACTCCCTGCCCAGGGGTCTCCAGTCATTTCCACGGGGGCCCTTAGGTCAGCCCAGGGCTCAGCCTTCAAAAGGCAGTGGCCAGGCTTGTCCAGTCCCATTTGTTTAGGCAGAATTTAATTTCTCCCTAAGCTGAGAGTCTTCTGCCCCCTCCTGCCCTCTCTCTTGCTCTCATCAGCGGGAAAATGAGCTCCGGGAGCTTTCCCCCTGGTCCAGAAATCCAAGGTGAAGAATTTCATTAACAATCAAGAGGACATAATCAACATTCTAATAATTCCAAATCCACGTTCCCCTTCTGCAGCCCCCTAAAGTGCCCCCACCCCCCCAAACTCCACCCTGTTCCAAGCTCTCCGAGACACACTCACCTTGACAAAGAAATCTCATTTCCTCTACAACCAAATTTGCTTTGCTGTTTAATTCCACACCTTACCTTCTGCCCTGATGATGAGTGGTGTACTCAGGACTTCCCCAGTACGTCCTGCTTCTGAAACAGACATGAATGGAACAATGGTGTCATGAGGGACTTGGGGGCAGGCTTCTCTTACCCTAGAAGGTCCCAGCAGACTCATGTGCCCCTAGGGACTCAGGATCCCACTATCTGTGACTGGATCCTGTGCAGTGAGGGGACAAGAGGTGCACTAATGATCTCTCCTCCAGCACTGACCAGGTTCTAGAACTCATCAACGGCCTTTTCAAGTTTACTTGCGTTTTAGAGTACAAGGGGCCCACCCCAGGTCCTACCCCCACCTCCACACATGCATACGAAGATTAATCTTTCTGAGCCTTAGTTTCCTTACCTGTCAAATGGGGATGGTAGCAATGATGCACCTTTCAAGGTTGCTGGGGGGATGTAATGAAATGATGCCTGGTGCAGTGCTGGGATGGTGTGGGCACACACAGATCATGGCCGCCATTACTCTCACAAGGGTAGTGATAGTAATTGCACATTTGGTACTTGGATCCCGCAATTGGTACTCGCCACCATTCCTCTCACTTTACTCATTCCCTCATGCGCTTGGAATACATGGAGTTTGTGACAGGGTGACGTGTGGGAGAGGAATATTACAGAGGCATTTATAGTGCAATGTAGTCAGAGCAGGGACATGCAGTGTTCTGAGGGCTACAGGGATGCCTGGCAGGAGCAGAGACCTGAGGAATAAGGAGGGGACTGCTGGATGATGAGTGAGGTGCTCTCAGGTAAAATTGTCACATGAAGGCCTGGAAGTGAGGACAGTGGTCCTTGGAGAGAAGAGATACTTGTTGTCAGGGCACAGCAGCAGTGAGGCTGATGGTACAGCAGGCTTGGGAGCCAAAGGAGGCGTTTGCCTGTTATCCTAGGACATCCTGGGGCCACTGAAGGTCACTGAGGAGAGCAGGGCCCTGCATTTGCTATAGAAACATCTGTCTGGCAGCATAGTCGGGAACGGACATGATGGGGCAGGGTGGACACCAGGGGGTCTGTGAGGGAGTGAATGGGGCCTAGGATGATGAAAGCTGGTGGAGATAGAGAAAAGTGGACAAATGCATCCAGAGGGCCTGATGACAGGGTCTGGGTGGAGTCTGACATGAGCAACCCTACCCCAGAGGATCCTGGAAGAGGTACAGAGTTGAGGGGAAAATGGGACCCTGCATATCTGGGCTCCAGGTGGGGGCTTCATGTGAGTGAGATCTCAGTCTAGGAAGATGCCTGAGGGTGACTTGGACTACTGGAAAGAGCACGTAGGGAGGAACTCTGGACTGTTACCCTGGCCTGGCCCAGCTCAGAAGGCTCTATGCAGTGGGGGCCACAAGGATTGCAGGTCTAACAGCATTGGGGCAGGAAGTTTAATTCCCTGATCTCTGAATCCTCCTGAAATCCCATTCAGCCTTGAGTGGCTCTTGGGCACACTTCCCCACACTGGCCCCAAAGCAGGTCCAGTTGCACCCATTTGTGCTTTCTACACACACTCCTCCCACCCTCTGGGCCCCGTAACCCTGACTCTAGAGTGTTCTAGGTTCCAGGATGTCAAGGACCAGAGTCTGGGGGAGAAGCAGGAGGAGGAAGAGGATGGGGTGGGAGGAGAGGAAGGGGAAGATACTTCCAGTTCTAATCCCCACTGCTCTGGGGCAGATTAACCTCCAGTGGAAAAAGGGGAGAGAGGAGGGGAGAGGCATCATTGTGCTCCCAGGGACTGAGGGGGCTCCCTGCTGGAATTTCAGCAGGGCATCAAAACTTCTATCTCTTTCCTGGGCCACCAAGCTCAGGTTATCTCCCAGCCCCAGCTCTGTCCTTCCCCCAGGGGATCTGCAGCAGACCCGGCTGTGTGCATAGGCCAGTATGTGTGTGTGTGTGTGTGAGAGAGAGAGAGAGAGAGAGAGAGAGAGAGAGAGAGAGAGAGAGAGAGAGAGAGAGAGAAAGGGGAGAGAGAGAGAGAGAGAAAGGGGAGAGAG
>NW_004567122.1:31020768-31157482 GCF_000260355.1 Condylura cristata | reverse complement strand
AGAGAGAGAGAGAGAGAGAGAGAGAGAGAGAGAGAGAGAGAGAGAGAGAAGATAGGGAGGTTCTGGGCAAAGAAGAAAGTACGACTTTCCTTTCCAAGGGGTACTGAAGGGGACTGTTCCCACGCCCACATGTGGGGGAGGTGAGACATATGGTTGGGAGCCTCCTGGAAGGTCTCCCGCCCTCACCCCGCTAGCCCCCAATCTTCCCTCCATATGGAAGCCTCCCTGGCCTCAAGTCTTTCTATAGCTTTTCAGGCCCTCCCAAGTCAAGTCCAAACTCTCCCCCCACACTGCCACCAGGGCCACTATCTGCCCTCCAGCCTCTGCACTGACAGCCCTCGCCTTTGGGCCTCGGCCCACTGCTGTTTTCTCCTCTGCTCCAGCCCCCACACCTTATTCTTTAGGTCTCGGAAACTCTGGAGGAAATATTTTTGAACCACTGCTCTGAACTAAAATAAGTTCCTCCTCATGTAACCTGGCATACCAGAGTCCTTGAGAACCCCCCCCCCCCCTTCCCAGCTCTGAGTAACTGCCCGGTCCTTTTCCTCGTAAGATTGCAAGCTCTGTGAGAGCAGGAGCTTGCTTTTCTCAAATTTTCAATGTCTGCCCCCTTGCTGGATTTTAGTGGGACAAAAACCCACAAACTACCAAAATGGTATTCTCTTCTGGGCTAGATACTGGTCAGCAAATCCAAGCCCAATCTCCTATTTTTGAGACCCAGATGGTGATGGGACTCCCCAAGGTCACAGAGAGGGAGAGTGTGAATTAGTTCTAATTCCAGGGCTCTTGCCCTCCCACCCAGAGGCAGCTGGCAGGAGGCGCACAACCCAGGGTGGGAGAGGGCTCTGTATGAGGTGGTGGGTGTGCCTTGCTAGACTGCGGGACTGCTCTCCTATGGCCCCACAGTGAGGGGACACAGCTCCCCGGACAGGAGCCCACCCAGGACTGGGGGTGGGGTGGGGGAGTGCTGTGTAGCTGAACAGGCCCTAGGACTGGGGATTTACATCATCTCAAACCTCTACAGAAGCTGAGAGTGGGCACCCAGGGGGCAGGGCAGGCCCTGGGGATGCAATCACAAGCTAATAGCCTCCCAGCCTGAGATGCAATTAGGGGCACATTCCCAGTGGGCCTGGAAGCAGGAAGGGTAGCTGGTTGTTGGGAGTTGTGGGTGGGGAACCAGCTCTGCAGTGCTTCAGGCTCAGAGGGGCCTGGTGACAGTACAGTGGGGTCAGGAGACCCTAAAATAGAAGCAAGCGTAGTGACCTGGGTGGGTAGTGAGGTGGAGAGGAGCCTCGTATGTGAAACACAATCATGGACAATTAATGGGGGGGGGGGTCTTTTCCCTGGACCTCAGATACAAGTGAAAGAGCTAAGCTAAATAACTTAGCTCCCAGACCTTTCTGCATGGTAGTCTCTTTCTCAATAATAGTAAGAATCGTGTTTAAGTAAGAATAATAATAAGAATTCTTTAGGAATAATAAGAACAGAAATCCTCTCAGAAGGTATCATGAGCTATAAAAAAGCATGTAGTGTGCTTAGCTCAGAACCAGCCTTCACCAAGTGCTCAGTAAATCATCATCTTGATGGTGAAGATTTAGGGACGTGGTATTGCCTGCCAGGCATACAAACTTTGGAATCATGCAGACCTGGGTTTGAATCCCATCTCTCACACTGGCCAGCTCCATGACTATAGGCAAAGACAATGCCTGCCTCTGTCATCTGTAAACCACTAATAGCTGTACAGCTGTCCCTTTGGCCCTTGATCAACACAGGGGTTAGGGCCGCCCACTCGCCAAGTTGGGGAAAGTCCTCCAGTGATGTCTAGCTGGCCCTGGATTCCATCCGAATCCAGGGATTCACCCAATGGCCACTGCAGACTCCCTGAATGCAGAGCTGGTGGACAGAAAAAAGTCCACATGTAAATGGACCCTGGCAACAAAGCCCTGACATTGGGGAGTCAACTGTATGACCTCAGCTGGGAGTGTTACAGGATAGCCCAGAGAGGACTGGGCTGCCTGTCTGTGGGGCCTCATCCGAGCGCTCAATATTCAGTTACACTGCAGGTACACATGAAAGGGTCAATAACGGGTTTATGTTTTTATAGAAGTTAAAACAGTTTTTGAAGATTTTTGCTTGTTCATGTTATTTTGATATACATATATCGGAACATTTTTTTCTCTTCACCTATAATGATGGACTATTTTACAGTAATGACCATCATCCTGGGCATTCATAAACACTGCTGGTGATTGCTGCTTCTTATGCATACGCTGGAAACCCTACAAAGACTGGAAGTGTTATGGAGAATGTCTATGTAGACTACACCCTGTGACCTGTGCCACCATAGATATGGTGGTATGAAATCAAAAGGGGGGAATTGCTAAGGGGAAGGATGTCCTAAAGGAACTCTGCAGAGTCTTATGGACTCCACCCCCTTGATTCCAGCTTTCTGGACCCTACCCCCTATTCCAGTGATTGGAAACTACAACTCCCAGCAGTACCAGGGAGAGAACTGTGAGGACCCAAGGGCAGAGCTAGCAGGAATTCTGGGACATTTGGGGGATAAATAGGGCATGCCTGCATCTCTCACTGGCTCCTTGGGGAAAGGCTCGCTCCGGAAATGGCTCTCTGGACAGTGTGACTCTGTGTGTTCAGTCAGCCTAGCCGTAAGGTATTCCAGTTACTTTGTATCCAGCTCTCTTTCCCTGGGTTGTTTCCTATTCCTTTCCCCTTTTGTAAATAAAGCCGGTATTGACCCTTTTGTGTGTACCTGCAGTGTAACTCAATATTGAGCCTGCGGGCAAGGCCCCACAGACAGGTGGCACAGTCCACTCCAGGCTACCCTGTAACAGGAGGAAAGGCGAGAGAACCTGTATCCCAGGCAGGGTACTTCTGGGATGGAATGAGTCACTCCAGAGCCCCAGATTACAACCCCAAATCTTCTGCCCCTGCAACCACAGGCAGCTTTCTCTGACCCCAAGGGCTAACCTCAGGGTCTCCAGAGGGGTTATACCAGCCAGTCAGTTCAAGACAAAAGGTCTGTAGAACTGACCTATGCTGGGATCTTGAGAGGGTTAGGAGGGATAGTTTTGTTTAGAAACTGCCACCAGATACCCTGCAGCTGTGAGGCACTGAGAACCTGCTTGACAAGTTGAGTCCTCCCAGAACTGCAGCCTCAGGCAGTCCGGCCTGTCAGCCAGCTCAACCTGAAGGGGAAGAGAGTGGTGGGAGAGAAGGGGAAGAAAGGGAGGGAGGCGCTGAGGGAGGTGAGGAGAGGCTCATCCTAACTGGCCTTTGGGAGCACTTCATGCTGGCTGGTGAAATCCTTCACAACAGCCCTGTGGGGAAAGTACAGATATCTCTATTTTACAAGCGGGGAAACTGAGTCAGGGCTGCCTGCCTGACCCACAGCTGCCAAATTAGTATCAGTCCCAGATTCAGACTCAGGATTATCCAGGCCTAGGCTCTGAACTTCTGAAGTTCAGGGGAAGCTTCTTGCCAGTCTATGTCTTACACACCCCTGCAGGATACTTCCCTCCATTCTGGAGGGGTGGCAGTATTAAAACGCCCTCTGGGGCCCACCCTGGTGGCGAAGTGGGTTAAAGCACAGCACTAAGAAGCTTAAGCCTCTTCTGCATGAGTTCAATCCCCGCCTGCCCTGGAGGTGACCACAGGGCGCAGCTTACCTCTCCTGACCCGCCCACTGCTCCCCTCAGCAGTGTACTTTGTTGATCTGCCTGTTCTGCTCCCCACTCTGTCCCTGGTGAATCCTCTCACCCTCCGTATCTCTGGCCTGTACCCCAATTCTGTATGAATAAATGAATAAATGTTTAAAAACAAACAAACAAACAAAACGCCCTCTGAACTCAATTCTGGCGGTTCAGAGACCACCCGGGAAGGGCACAGGCTGTTGTCAGCAGGCAGAGCTGGAGACCGGTGTCCAAACCACAAAGTCATTTCCAGGAACAAGTGGACATGCCCCAAAGCAGAGGAGGCCCTGGCCTCTCTGCCCTCTCCACCACTTCGTTCCAGCTCAGTGGTCCTCCTGCCCTGCCTGCCTGGGCAGGGGACAACACAGGTGCTTTGAGACAAAGAGGAAGCACAGTCCTGAATCTGCTGAGGTGGTTGCTTTGGGTAAATATAAACTTGGATTCCCCAGGCCGTGGCTGAGTCAGCATAGCCTGGCCCCAGGTTTTCCTCTCCTGTAGTGGAAAAGGTGGGAATCCATGGCACCCAACTCTCTGGCTGTATTTTCAGTCAACGGGTCTCCCCCCCAACTCCAACATTGGCTTTGGACGGGGAAGCTACACTGTATGCCCAGGCGCCAGCTGAGGCTGGACATAAAGCCTGATGTCGCAGCAAAAGGATGGGCCACCGTGGGCCCTGGGCTCAAATGCCAACCCTGCTACTTACCGGCTGTGTGGCCTGAGTCCCCGTTTTCTTGTCTGTAAAATGGGCACAATCATATCCGCCTCTGCAAAGATTGATAAAAGAGTATTTGCAAGGAAAGCACAGGCATTCCGCACTGTTGTTCCCGTCCCTCCAAAGTCCCCACGCCTCTCTGGCAAAGCGGTCCACCATCAGCAGCAGAGACCACTGTCCCATCCTCAAAATGCACAGTGCAGGCAGGAGGGCGCGGCCATCGTGGCATCCGGAGCTCTGACTTTCATGCCATAGGATGGAAATGATGATGTCCCTGGTGTTGAGACACTGCCACCTGAGAGGAGCAGGGTGGCAAGGCCTTAGAAAGCAGATTTGACCCCACTCTCTTATTTTAAAAATTGGTGACCAGAGAAGGGGAGCTGCTGGCCCAACTTGACAGAGTTGGGGACTGGGAGAGTCAGGCTTGAATCCTGTTATCTGGGGACTTGGCTTCTTAGTGTGAGAGGAGACAGGTCCTGGGGGCTGGAGGGGCTGCCTATAGTGAGTGGCAGGGGCCCTGACAGGGAGGATGCTACTCTTGGCTACTTTCCTGCTCCAGGATCAGGGCCTGGCCCACAGAAGACAGTAAGTGTTTACTGAACAGATGGGTGAAGGATGAGTGACCTTCCCAAACTGGAGGGTATTTCTGTGAGACTATGTTCACCCTGACAAGGCCTCCGCAGGGCCTCCCCAGGGCTATGTCTCTACTTTGCCTCTTCCAGGCAGCAGTTATGGGAGGAGGTAGAGAAGGATTTTGTGGGGACAAGGACTAGAGCTGCAGCAGGATGGAGGCTAGATGGTGGGTGAGCGCTGTGAAGGAGGCAGGGAGGCTGGTGCGGCTTCTTTTGTCTGTCTGCTGTGAGGAAGGAAAGCTCTGTGTTTGGGCAGGGAGGGGACTCTGTGAGGCTGGAGGGGGGCTGAGTCACATTTGCTCAGGGCCTGGGATACCTGGGGGGCTCGGCAGGCAATAGCCACCTCTGCTCCTCAGAGGCTGCCCAAGCACAGCTCTGGCTGCCCGGGCTCCTGTTGCCATGGAGATACAAAACAGCTCCGGAGCTGGAGCTGTGGAGGCCCTGGGTAGGGCCTGCCCTCTGCACAGTTTGAAGCCTGGGCTGGGGGGGACAGGGGTGCAGTTGGGGCAACAAAGGAGTCTGGAGGGATTTCCCTAGGCCCAACGCCCCTTGACATTGGCAACTTGGCAGCCACTGACTTTAGGGACCACAAACCTGGGCCTGAATCCCTGAGCAGTAAGGTGACTTGACCACACTCTTCTTGGGGCTGTTGCTCCATTCACTTGGGCCCATATGTGAAAAGCCAGGGCGGGGGCACAGTCGGCATTAACTATCATTTCTGCAATTGGGGTTAGAACTGGGGCTCCAGGAGTCAGGCCCCAAGGCAGCAGCTCCCTGCCCTCAACCTGTTCTTGTTGTAGACTCCATTGGGAGGCTGGAGAAAGGCCTGACTTGCTCTCCACAGAGAGGCGATTGAGAATGAGGAGTTATGTCATCCTTTGAACATGGGCCTGGAGGCTCTGCCGCAGGCACATCTGAAAAATAAATAATAACAACTTGAATAATTCACAGAATTCGTGTGAATAATTCACCATGGCCTCCCAAGCACTGGCCGATTAGTCACCGGGCACCCAGGCTCCGGTCTTGTCCGCCCCTGGCTGCCCCACTGCCCTGAGGGGTGTGGCCTGGCTGCAGGTGCTGGAGGTGGAAGCCATGTATGGACACTCTGAGGGGCCCTCCCAAGGCTGCAGAATTCTAGGGGCGGCTGGGCTTTGCAGAATGTATTGCAGGGCAGCTCCAGGTAACTGACGACTCCCTACAGAGACCCACGGGCTGGGGAAGCCCAAAGGGGCTGTCCTAGGGTTCCTGAATGATTGGGGCTCCTTAGCTGCCAATGCTACTACTTCCTCTTTCTGGTCTGCAATTCAGAGACTTGGCTGCAGGAGAGCCCCTTCTTGTTATTTTTAGTAACTGGTAACCAGCCCAACGTAGCCTCATCTTTACAGGGGCCCAGGATGCCCTGAAATACATTCTACAAAGCCCACACAGCCCTCCAGTTTCCCCAGGGAGGTATGACAAGGCAGGGGTTAAATGCTTCAGCTCAGGACTCAGATAAACCTCAGTGCAATTCCCCAGTTACTTACTGTATGACTTGGCCAAATGGCTCCAAAGTGCCAGGTCTCCATTTCCTTGTCTGTAAAATGGGGATTAAAAACACCTACTTCATAATGTTATTATTGCTCTGCAGATGAAATGATGTAATGACCATAAATTGCTTAGTGCAATGCCTGGCACATGGTAAGTGCTAAAAAACAGTAACTGTTATAGATACTCATTATCTTTCCAAAGATAGCATATCAGGGACTTGGGGTAGGGGAAGGCTGCTCAGATGTTACAGATGTTCATATAAAACACAATCCGCAGGCACAAGAGCCGGGCATCGATGGCTGGCCAACCCCAGGGGCCCTGCCTGTGTGGGGATCCACTCAGAGTTCCTCCAAGCAGACGGTCCACTCAGAAAACTCTTCCTGAGCACTTGCCACACTTTGGGGAGTATTTTACTTATTTACTTCTCGCTTCTGTGACTTCCCTGCTGGAGTATACGCCCCATGAGGGCAGGGACTGCATCTGGCTTGTTCACCAATATCCCCCACTCCCTGGTACACAGTAGGTGGTCTGGAAATACCTGTCAATTGACTCTTTACAGTGAGGCAGGAAATCCCCCTACCTCTCAGGGTTCTTTTTGGTCTCCTCACTCAAATTAACATCAGAGAGGAGAAAAGAATAAATCTAGTTACCTACATGTGGAAAATCTCCATGGATGTGGATCCTCAAGTCAGTGTGGCAAGTTGGGGGTATAGATCTGAACCAAGGAGTGGGCTGGGGGCTGGGGCATCAAGGAAAGAGGAGGGGGGTCTCATTTGATGCGGGGAGGATGACTCATCTGGTGACAAAGGCCAGATGCTCTGTAATTACATGTGTACTCTGTCACAGTTGGGTTTCTCTGACAGAAACTTCTTTTTTCCCTATATTTCTTAATTCTGGATAATACCCCCTATTTTCACTCTTCTAGTTAAGGGAATGGTAAAAGTTTCTCCTGAGCCTGCAGGGCCTTGAAATAATCCACATACCAAAGTGACACGTCTTGGGGAAGCCTGTTCTGGACATCTTGGGGAAGCGTATTCTTCAAATGAATAGACTCATCAGTTGGACAAGGTTTTAGAAGGCATGAGGTCACTGCTGGGACAGAACCCCCATTGTGTGGGTCAGGAGGGGTTCTGGGGACAGTAGTTGAGTGTGCAGTTCAGAGGAGGAAGGTGGTTCTGGGGCTGCTCCCTGCTAGGCTGGCCGGTGGTGATGCTGCAGGGATGGGGGTGGTGCCTATTTCCCCTTGTGCCCCTCACTTCTTAGATGAACCTTCTGGAGGCCGAGGGAGGTTTAATGGTGGCACAGGCTCCCTGTGCCTTTCCCAGTAATGATTTAATCGCTTGTTTAGAATTTCCTGTGGCATTAATGATTATCCCCCAGAACGGGGGAATAATTGGTTGTGTTCTCACGATGAGCAAGCTCCCTGTTAGCAGGGAGCTAAGCCTGTTCTTCTGTAATCTTCTTCTCTCACCTGCCTGCCACTCACTTGCAGGGTGATAGAGATGGATGAGCTCATGTGTGCAGAGCTGCTGGGAAGCCACCTGGAGGCTGCAGGATCTGACTGGGGCGAGGAGACTGCAGGAAGGGCTGGGAGACCCCACAGATACACAGAAATGCAGACACACGTGAAGAAACAAGAGCCAGGGACAGTGCGAGAGAATGATACAGGGAAATCTGCGTTCTTGGGCAAGAATCCCTGAACTCAGCTCAGAGCTGTCAGTTCTTCCCAGCTGCCTCACTCTTGCAAGTTTGCAAAACCTGTGCAAGAATGCATACCTCCCGGTATTTGTGTAGGTATTTTCCAGTGCAGTGGTTCTCAGAGAGTGATACCTGTACCGGTAGTATCTGGTATTCACTTGAAAAGCACATTCTCAGGTCCTGCCTGATGCCGGAAGACCCGAGTCTGACTTGCCCAGCGCACTGCACAGTGTGTAGAGATGGGCTCAGTGGATGCATGCGCTTCGTAGTGTGGCCCGATGGACATATGTAAGGTGACTGTCTGAGCACTTAGACCCCTGCCCCCAGTTACAAAGCTGCAGAAGCAGAGGCCAGAAAGGCCCAGGCAGAAATCAGGCTGCAGCAGAGGGCCCAGGGCTGGCTGCTGCCTGTGGCCGGGGGCACAGGTCCAGCCTCCAACTGCCTCACCAGGACCACCTGCCTCTGGTGGTCTCAAGAGTTGCCTAGTCAGTGTGAGGGGGATAAGAGGGTATCTCCTCTGCCAGAGCTGCACTGAGGATCTGGGAGTTAGATCTGCTGGGAGTTACAGGCCTCAGCTCTGACACACCGCTGCGGCTCCAAAAGGCCCCCATGCTGGTAGTCTGAGGGACCTGTCCTTGTCCCTCCACCTCTCCCTGAGCTTTGCGGTTGGACTTCGAGGAAGTTGAGTTTTAAACAATTAAGGAGGGTCTGTGCAGGGTTGGTAAGAGGGCTTGGGGATGACTTATTAGCTGAAGAGTCAAGAGCACAGCACTGCCTTCTGGAGCACAGTTTGGGCCTGCGGCTATTTCCACAAGGGGTGTGGGCAATGAGAGTGGTGCTGGTGGTGCCGACTGGACTGTGAAGGTGGCTGTGGCGTGTGACAGTCTAGCAGAGGGAGGAGAGAGCAGGTGAGGGCAAAATGGGAGTGGGGAAGGAGCAGGAGAAGGTAAGAAATGCATGAAGCCCAGGCAGACAGAGAAGAAAGGGAGGAAGGTAGGGGGAGGAGGCAGGGAAACAGGAGAAACTGTGGGTAGAGGAGGAGAGGGAAGGTGGCAGCTAAGACAGCAGGGTCACGGTGGGTCACGAGAGTGGTCCTTGCCAAAGGGGACCCTAAGGCCGCTGGTGGAGGGAAGTCTCCAGGGAATGAGGATATGGGGTACCTGGAAGGAGGGGTATGGGGGCTTCTGCCACCCCAGGCTTACCTGAAACAAGAGGTGTGGGCACAAAATTCACAATGAACCTGAAACAAATAAGAAAGGGAGCTGCTTGTTGAATTCTGTATTTAACAAGACAAATAAATGTAAGGAGTATGAATAATTAGGAAGTAATGAATACCTTGCAAAAATAGCTTTTTCTTAAGGAAAAAAAAAATAAGGTAGCACAGAAAATACTCTTGGGCAGGTGAGTGAGTCAGCAAGCTGGGACACCCAGCCCCTAACAGTCCAGCTGGGCCTGGGGTGGGGGTGGGGGGCAAGAGAACATTGGGTAATCAAGTCCTGCTGAATCTTTAGGCCCCCAAAGTGAGATCCGTTGTACCTCCCCCAGACTTCCCAGTCAGTGGCTCGCTGTGCTGGGGCCCCTGGGACCCATCTGGGGGAGACTATGGCAGTCCCCAGCAGTGATGCTGACCGCAGATGTCTAGGCCCAAACCCCCAGCATCTCTCACTTCCTTTAATTACCGCTGGGGACCCGTCATCCATTAATTTCCTGCAACCCTTTCTGAACTCCTTTCTATTTTCAGCTTGTGAAGACCCCTGGGGGTGACAAATTCCAGAAGTTAGATAGCAGCTGTGTAAAGCAGGACTTCCCTTTAGAAATCCTAAATGAAGTAACTCCAGTTTCAAAAGGGACCTCCTTTTTCTGGGTTAATGTTTCTTATCAGTGACTTAGGATGACTGGGTCAACATTCCTCCACCCCACCCCACTGTTTCCCATAGCTCTTTCACTCCCTCATTCTACATATTCTGAGTTTTGGGGTCCAACAGAATTGGGTCCAAATAGGGACCACGTCTTAGCTTTTTGACCTTGGAGCAAGTCATTTATCTTTTTGTCTTCAGTATTTGCATCTGAAAAATGAAAAATAATGGCCCTCCCTGGTGGCGCAGTGGGTTAAAGCACTGCACTAAGAAGCTTAAGCTACTTTCACATGAGTTCAATCCCGCCTGCCCCTGCCCCTGAGGAGATCCACATGGCATGGCAGACCTCTCCTGACCCGCCCACTGCTCCCCTCAGCAGTGTACTTCGTCTATCTGCCTGTTCTGCTCCCCACTCTGTCTCTGGTGAAGCCTCTCACCCTTCACATCTCTGGCCTGTACCCCAGTTCTGTATGAATGAATAAATAAATCTTTAAAAAAAGAAAAAAAGAAAAATAGTAATATTGCCTCTTTAAAGACTGGGTATATGATGAATTACATATGTCAGTCATCCAAGACCACGGCCAGCGCCACACAGTGAGTCTCAGTTCTGTGCCAGGCACTGTGCTCATCCCCTGTGGCAAAGCTGTGAGCAAGATGCAGAGGCCCCTGCCCTCAGGGAGCAGGGAGGATGTGAGGAGAGACCAGAGACCAGGAAACAAGTTGATACAATGATTTAAAAGGTGGTTGCAGCTATGAAGGTAATAAAAAGGTGCTGGGAGAGTGGGGTACAGATGGCTGATTTGGGTAGTTCTACCCAGTGACATTTAAATTAAAAAGTCAGATAAGTAGATCCAGGGGAGGAATTTTTTGTAGTTAATATCAGGAAATGCAAGCAGTTCAGGACCACATTTTCTGGATCCTGCATGTTTTTTTAGAATTTGATCCCCACCTCAAACCTTCATCCGACTCTCCTTCCTTCTCAGGTTTCCGGGTTTCCCCCTCTCTGGACTGAGTCCCCCTGCCTGTTAATGGAACCCAGGCCTGAAAAAGTGGTGGAGTGAGCAAGGGGCTCAGAGCTCTGTCTCCTTCTGTCACTCCCTCACTCCCACGCTGTGCCTACCCTCGCTGGCTGCCCAGGGTGATGGATGCCTCCTCCCAGGGCCGAATCATGTGATGCCTCTTCTAAGCTCTGGGCAAGGCTCTGCCACCACCGCTCCACTCCTGGCCCTGTGGGGAGGCAGATTTATAGGGGGTTTCCCCAGGGACACACGTGCATCCTGCCTCACTCTGGCTCCCAGACTGCGGGAGAAGGGGCTGCCACTCAGAGCCACGTTTTTTCTTTTTCCAGATTTATTTTTATTTATGCATACAAGAACTGGGGTACAGACCAGAGGTGTGTGTTGGAGGTGGGTAAGAGGATTCACCAGAGACAAAGTGGGGAGCAGAACACGCAGATCCACTGAAATACACCGCTGAGAGGAGCAGCGGGCAAGAAGAGGTCCCCTGGGCCATGTGGGTCAGCTCCCTGGCTGGGGATGGAAGTCAGGCCAAAGTTGCTGCGGATAACTTGGTGGTGCTGAGACTTTAACCCCTGCACCACCAGGGAGGCCCAGAGCCACGTTTTTCAATTTATACAAGGAAACTGGGGCCCAGATGGGAATAGGGGTTCCTAAGTCTGTGCCTTCACTGGTGGTGACCACGTGGGGACTTGAGGCCAGATCTCCAGGCTCTGTGGCCAGTACCCTCTGCCTGGCACACTTGACTGTTTGCCTACACTCATGGCTTTACCAGTTTCTTGAGGACTAGCAGGACCTCAAGGGATCTCTGCAGCTCCCTCTTCATAGTCCCCAGCCCAGTACTCAGTGCAATGAGCCCCCAGAGACTCTGGGATTGACTGGTATGACTGCTTAGAGTGCATGGCGAGGAGGCTTTTGATGCTGCTTGGAGCTTTGTAGGAGAGCGTCATAGTCCAGTGGTTCTCAAATTTCAGCTTGCTTCAGAATCACCTGGAGGGCTTGTTAAAACACAGATTGCTGGCTTCTACCCCCAGAGTTTCCCATTAAAGGGATCTGGTGTGAAAGCTGATCATTTGCATTTCTAACAAATTCCCAGGTAATGCTGATGCTGCTGGTCTGAGGACCACACTTTGAGAACCACTGCTCTAATTGATTAATGCTGTGTGCTAAGGATATGAGGACTGGGAACTGTGACAAGTATGGTGTGTATTTTGCACCTCTCTTCCAGTAGGACTGCTGAATCTTTTTGTCCTAAATTGCAAAGCTTTATTTCTTAGGCAGCCAGAGTAACCTTTACAAAACACAAATCTGATCCTGTGACAAAATTCTTTGAGGACCCCCCCCCATAAAGACAAAATGCCGTATGTGACTACAAGGTCCTACTCCGTCTGGCCACTGCCCACGTCTCCAGCTTCCTCTCACATCATATGCCACATGCCTGGTCCCTCTCATTGGCCAGCATCTCTCTGACCACAGGACATTTGCACATGTTATACGCCTACCACCACTTGGGGTTCTTGCCTAATCAACCCCAAGCTGTTCCTCAGTGCTCAGATCAGTCCTTGTTTCTGTCACTGACCTCTTGAACCTGTTGTATTCACACAGCCTAGAAAGTCTTGTCTTTGAGGTGGTTAACACAACCACAGTTACATGTGAGTGATTTTCCGACTAATGCCTGTATAGCCCACAAGACCAGCGCTCCAGGAAGGCAGGGGTCATGTACAGAAGCTCCTCGACTCACAACAGAGTTATATCCTGATAAACCCCTTGTAAGTTGAAAATATGTCAAAAATGCATTTATTAAACTGAACCTACTGAACGAATACCCTGTCTTAGCCTTGCCTAACTTAAATGTGCTCAGAACACTGACATTAGCTTACAGTTGGGCAAGAATCATCTAATACAGTCTATTTTATAATAAAGTGTTGACTATCTCATGTAATTTGTTGAATGCTGTGCTGAAAGTGAAAAATAGACATGATGGGATGTGAAAACACCAAACACAATATCCAAAAACGCTGGCAACACTGTCTACTGTAGAGCATGGTTGTTTATCCTCAGGATCGCCTGGCTGCCGAGGAGCTGTGGCTGGCCGCTAATGCCCAGCACCATGAGACAGAATACCATCGGCCTATCACTAGCCTGGGAAAAGATCAAAATTCAAAAATTGGAAGTATGGTTTCTACTGAATGCATATGTCTTTCGCACCACTGTAAAGTTGAAAAACTACAAGTTGGGTTCCATCTGTATTTTTTACTTATCATTAGTCTCTAGAGCCCAGAACAGTGCCTGTTACTAAGAAGGAGTTCCATAAATATTTATACAGAGAATAAGAGGTGAAGGTGTTCAGAATTTCGACTGGGCTTCTGTGTATGGTTTTGCTAGAAGAGGAAGGGGAGACATGATCAACCAGTAACCAAATGCTTACTGTGCACCTACTGGGTCCAGAAGTGCATGACCCTCCATGCCATGGGGTCCCTCTGCCTTGGACAAGGAAAAGCTGAGGTGGCCAAATAAAAGGGGGGAAAGAAACATGAATCTACTGAATCCCCTCCTAGGACTGCTTCTTTGCTTTCACATATACTATCCCATTTCATCCTCAGACTAGATCACCATTATTATTCCTATTTCCCAGATGACAAAAATGAGGCTCTGAGAGGTCAAATGAGTTGTGTGTGAGGCCAGAGTATGAATCCTCTTCTTTAAACTTCCACAGAGGCCCTCCCTGGTGGTGTAGAGTATTGGAGGGTAGTGCTGCGAAGCTGGCTGTGACCAACCACATCAGTGCAAGTTTGACCTCCCACCCGGGAGGTGACCCACATGGTGCAGCAGACCTCTCTTGTCTCACCCACTGCTCCCCTCAACAGTGTACTTCGTCAGTCTGCCTGTTCTGCTCCCCACTCTGTCTCTGATGAATTCTCTCCCGGACTCTGCGCCTCTGGCCTGTACTTCAGTTCTGTATAGATAAATATATTTTTTTAAAGATTTATTTATTTGTGCATACAGAACTGGGGTACAGGCCAGAGGCTCAGGGGTGGTGAGAGGCTTCACCAGAGACAGAGTGGGGAGCAGAACAGGCAGATCGACGAAGTACACTGCTGAGGGGAGCAGCAGGTGGGTCAGGAGAGGTCTGCCACGCCATGTGGTCACCTCCGGGGCAGGCGGGAATCGAACTCATGTGGAAGTGGCTTTAGCTTCTCAGTACTGTGCTTTAACCCGCTGCGCCACCAGGGAGGGCCCAAAATAAATATTTTTATTAAAAAAAAAAATCCCCAGAGTCGGAGAGCTGGCAAGAGGAAAGGCCAATGTTGGGAGTGTCTGAGAGGAGGGACTCTATATTTCCATCAGGGGTTCAAGTCTGTTCACCTACGGCAAGGACCTTGCTGGAGGCACTGGCTATTCAGTGTGAAAAGTTAAGGGGCCTGCCCTCTTGGAACTTAGATTCTAGTTTTAAGAGACAGAGAATAAGTGAACTAGATATTGTCAGATAGTTGTGAATTCTGTGACGGATATAAATCAAGGTAATGAGCCAGTGTGTGGCTAGAGGGGGAGATTTCAAATAGGGTGTTTAGGCTGACTGGAGGAGGTGCCTTTTGAACTGAGGCATAAATTATATGATGGCTCCAACTTCTCCATCAGGGACTGTAGCATAGTAGTTGGGGCCCACAGGTGATTTTAAAATCAGAAGAAAACAATGAATTTTTAGGTCAAAGAAGATATTTTGACACATATTAATGTATTTGTAATCAGATCAGTGCGTTCATAAAATGTAATTTCTGTATCTTTTTATGGAAGAAAGGAGATACAAAATCAAAAGTGTCCCAGGCCTACGTGGCCATGGGAAAGTCACAGGAAAGTATTCCAGGAAGAGCAGCAAGTGCAAAGGCTTTGGAGGAATGCTGGGTGTGGCTGGGGAAGCTGTCTTGAGGTGGGTGGTTTGAAGTGATGGAAGGATAAGGCTGCCAGGTCAGCTCACCCAGGTTTTGACAGAGACAGCTGGAGGCCAAGGTGAGGGCAGGCTGATGAACAAGGGTGTCGCCACCGACAGCTCTCAGGAGCAGGGGGTAGAAGGCTCTGCTTCTGAGAAGCAGACTTGGGGAGCCCAGTGCACCCCCTTAAAGGAATAACAGGGTGAAAACCTGCCTTCGACATCTTGGCAGCCAAGGTGCAGAGCCCAGCTGAGACTAGCTCCAGACAACTCCCAGTCCCTCAAGACATTTCCTGCCGCCCTTCCCCCTAGCTTCCCCTCACCCCAACCCATGGAAAAAGTCCTGTGCCTCTTAGGCTACTGATGAACAGGTGTTGCTTGGCAGGCAGTTCTGTCACTGGAGGATTTTTTTTTCCTGAGTTGGGGTCCTGGGGGGTGTAAGCCCCCCTATCTTGGCCTCATTTCTGGGGCTCAAGCAGCCCCTCCCGGACAGCCAGACTTGGGGGAGGGCTCCAGCAAGTGAGATACAGTGAGGAGCTATTTAAAACTGCCGGCAGCTCGCCCCTTCTGTTCACGGCTCTGCCGGGTGGGAGCTGCCATCGTCACGCACCCACCGGCGCCACAGGAACACAGCAGCCCAGTGCACCCACACAGAGAGTGGGGGAGGGTCTTCAAGCACCTCCACGGCCTGGCAGGGGGTCCTGAAGCCTGTAGGTCAGAGCCCATAGGCAAAAATGGACTCTGTACAGCCCCTCATTCCCACCCCAGGTTTCCATCCACAGCCCTGCAAAATAGCCTAAATTTAGGTCACACCACCGCCCCCCCCCACCAATGGCCACAAGTGTAACCAATTAACGGCTTTCTGAGGGTGTTGGTGGAGGCAGGGGTATCTTCAGGCCCATCTGGAGCTGGAAGCTCAGCTCCTGCTCTGGAAGGGGGCGCCCAGGTCTTGGGGGAGGAGCCAAAGAGAGGTCTGGGGAATGTTGGTAACCTAGCCTCAACCTCCATCACACACGCCTTCTGCTCCTGGGAGTGTCTGTGGGGGCTGTGCAGGCGCCCGCCGCAGGGGGTTAAAGATGGGCCTGGGTATGGATCCAGGCAGGCCACTTGACCTCTCAGACCCTCACTCGGTTTCTTTCTATGTGAAGTGGGACTAAAAATAATGTTCACCCCCCCAGATAGTTGTAAAGATTTGATTTGAATGAAAAATGTACGGAGCTTTCCCACACGGAGGAAGCTCCCAGTGAATGGTGGGTTTTGCTGGTATCAGTGTCAACACGTAAGGCAATGCATTTTGAAAGTGGTCTCCTCTCCCTAAAGCCAGGTCACAGTGGCCCCTCCCCCCCCAGACGTGTGGGCTGAGGTTGAGGAAGGGGAGGAGGGGGTGTCACAAGTGAATCTGGCCTTGGTCCACTAAAGGTGCTATCTATGACCTGGACACAGAGTCCCCTTCACTTTCACCCCATCAGGCTCTGGGCATACATTGTGATGCTGGAATGTTCTGGAGATACCATCCCTGCTCAGGTCCAGTAGACTACCCTGCTCACAGAGTCCAGGCTTACCTACCCACTGTGCCAGACCAGGGCAACTGGGGCCCTGGGCTTTTTTCACATCTCTGCAGTATCGCCTCTGAAACAGAGTCAGAGCTCTGCAGGGCCAGACTGTGGGGATAAGGGGACCCGGAGGGGAATGACCTAAGTGGGAGAGCCACTAGCAAGTCAAAACTGCACAGTTGGGGAGAGGGCATGGGCAGCCTAGGAGCTGGGAGGTCTGGGCAGGAAACAGCAAAGTGAAGAACGGAGGGACCTGGCATAAGGTGCAAGTGCAAGGGAGACAGGTGAGGAACAAGGAGGACAAGGAGGACAGGTGAGGGTTCCAAGGAACCCCATCAATGTCCTTTTGACATATCCATGCTCCCTTGCTTCATTCAACTCCTCCTGCTGACCCGACGTACACACTTTTCATCGGCATTTGCCATCAAGCCTCAAATCCTAACCCAGCATTCCACCGCTCCACCCCTTGTCCCTTCTCCCAGACCCAGGGCCCCCTTCATCATACCTAATGCCCCATCTCCCAGCCCAGCCTTTCACTGAATCCCCTTCACTCCATTCAGATCACATCATTGCATCCAATGGTGCTATGATTCCCAAGCCCCCGCTGCATTATCACAGCCTGGAAGCCCTTTAGGGATCCTCCAGGTCTTCTGCTGCCAAAGTCCTGGGACTCCATCTCTAACTGGCTCCCTTTTCCAGGTCCCCACCACCCCCTTCCGTCATCGTGTTCTGCAGCCAGCCGCCCAGAGCTGAATCAGAGCCACAGAGCTAACATTTTGCACACGCGTCTCTCCAGATGACAGGCAAGATGGGCCTTCTGCCCTCGGCCCACACACACCCGTGCTCAGGAAGCACAGAGCGCCAAGGCTGTGCCCCGCAAAGGGCGGGATGAGGACTGGGGGGGACTTCCCCTTATGGATGCCTGGCCTGGCCCCTTGGGCCTTTGCTTAAGGTGGGTACTCACTTTTTAGGGGGCAGAAAGAATACGATGTGAGGTGGAGAAAGACATAACTGATGGAAGCAGCCAGAGAGTTAATATCAGCCAGGGATTGTACAGGAAAACAGGGGAGGAGAGGCAGAGATGCAGTAGACGGACAGCAGAGACAGGGACAAGGAGAGATAGAAGTAGGAAGAGAGATGGGGGCCGGGGGGATAGATGAGAGAATGCAGAGAAAGGGAGCAGAGGTAAGCACAAGGGAGGTGAGGACCCTCTGTGAGGAGGGAGTGTGGAAAAAGGAGCTGTCTCCCAGGAACGAGAGCTCAAGCTGAAGGAAGATGTCAGAAGCCCCGAGCAAACCCTGAGGGGAGTCCTCAGAGATGCTCAGGGCAAAGAGGACCCAAGGCTTCCACAGGAGGATCTGGGGCTATACCAGAGGCCAGAGGGAGCTGCGGCAGGTGAGTCAGGAGGGACAGTAAGGACCATGCTCCCGATTGGCAGACCCAGGCCCTGGGGCTCCTGCTGGGGAGGTCTGGGCAGGCCCCTCTGGAGGCCTCCCGATGCCAGACCAATGCCTGTTTGCTACCTGGCATTGCTTCTCCCCAACTGTAGCCACAACAGCTACCAGTTATATAAGCTCCTACTGTGTGCAAGTACTGACAATATCTCTTCCAAGGCGTTCAGAATGCCTGCAAGGCTAACACCATTGTTACCCTCAATACAGAGAAGGGACACTCAGAAACACAAAGGACCTTGTCTAAATCTGTCTAATCTGTCTAACTCCATCCCATCATCTATGCTCTGCTGCTCTGGCGATGCATCTATGCTCTGGTGGGGCTCCATCTCTGCTCCAACATGCTGTGATTCTGCAGCTTTCCCACTTACTAATACCTTACATGGGCGGACCCCAGGAGACACACACACACATACACACCCGTGTCCCAGGGGGCTGTGGTGTCTGTCCTTCATCTGCCCCTCTTAGTTTCCCCACCCCCAACTCTGGAGGCTCTTGCTTCCCCTCCACAGTATCTCAGATCGCCTCCCTGTAGCTCAGCAGCTAAGCACGAGAATGACGTCATTCTGTTTATTTAAAGAAAAGGACTAAGCCTGAGCTTCAGGATCGGGGTCCATGTGGGAGCAGGAGCCCCAGTTGCTGTTTCAGCCTCTTCTGCCCCCCTAACAGCCATCTGCGAGTTGCTGCATCACTCCTGAGAAGCCCCTTTACCAGCCATCCCCTGAGACACACACCCAAGGGTCCTGCTTGGTACAGGCACAGCCTGGCCTAGGAGGTGCCAGGAGGATGGATGGTATGGAATGCTGTCAGTGCTTCCTGGGCTCAAGGAACATGCTGTTTGTAAAGCCACACTGCAGGGGCAACTGAGCTTCCAGGACATCATCTAAGGGGGTCATGCTTGACATCCCAGGAAGGGGATTGAATGGGGACTTTACTACAAAAGTTGCTAACTCTAAATCCCTCCTCTTCCATCTAGCTCTTCAATCATCTTTGTTCTCTGGAACACCTGAGGGGGGTGTCAGTGAGGAAAGAGCTCCTGGCCTAGCAGCGGAATCTGCATCCAGGGCCTGTCCTATCCCTGCAGGATCTCTCAGCAATATCAGGCCTGGCCTCTCCGTCTGGAAGGCGTCTTTTTTAAGTAATTAGGGGCATTTATTACTTCACTTAAATTTAGCAACATACCATGGACAAGGCAACTGAGGCTTGACCATCCAAGTCACACAGTAGGTAAGTGGCAGGGTCAGGGTACAAATTCCGCTTTGCCATCCTCCAAAACCACCATCTTCTGCTTCTCACTACTCTCTAGGACCCTCCCTCGAGACCTCCACAGCCTTCCTATGCTCCAGCCCTCTAGCAAGGTCAAGGAGTTTATCTGGAGTCCACAAGCCATTCGTCTGCAACCTTATCCCAACACGAGGGGTTAGCTGGGCCCACCATCTTCTGGCCCTGCATCCACTCCCAGGGTCCCCAGTCCAGGCCGCCTTCAGCGAGTCCCTGCCAGGAGCGGGTGGAGAGGCATGTTCTATATTTTATTTAGCCTCTAATTGCCTGCGTTTAAAAAGCATCACAGTGCCACGGTCGTCCTTCGCTTCATGCCCTGATGCGTGTTTCTGCATGAAGGGACACTGGGGCAGGGGAATGTGTGAGAGAGGGGCCACGGTCTCCCCAGTGACAGCTTTAAAAGCCTAACCCCAGCGCTGAGTGCCAGTGGATGTCAGGTTGTCACCCTGAGAAGCGAAAAGGGGCAGGCCAGGTCTGGAGCCTCTGCAGAAAGGAGGGGAGAGGTCAGGGTGAGGGCCGGGAAGGAGTGGGAGGGGGCGCTCCATGTCCCCGCTCACCCCTAGGATGAGGGCTCGGCTGATGAAGTCCTACCCAGAATGCCTTGGGTCCAGCTCAGATCTCCAATTTGGAGGACTGAAAAAAAAAATCTCAGCAGCCTGGAAGAGGACTCAGTGCAGACCCTGGTCATGATTGCTGTGATGGGGAAGGAGATGGCGTGTGATCATTGTCCTTGCCCAGGAGCAAGATATCAGAGTTGAAGGATCTGAGGGTGAGGGTGGGAAGGTGGAGCTATGTGGATGAAACAGGTGGTGGAAGGCAGAGAACTTTTCAGACAGCCCTGATAGTCCCACTGTGGGTTTTCTACCTACTCAGAGATGACACATCCTGGTAGGCGAAGAGAAAATTTGTTTCCCACCATTTCCCCATCACTTCCAGTCTAACTCTGAGCCAGATATCACTTCACTGTGACCCCACTCTTCACACCAACAACAAGCTACAATTCAACCCAACCCTGCTGACCCTCGCCTCCTCTCCAATCTTAATTCCAGCCCTCATCCCAATTACAACTTCGGCCCAACCCCATCCTAACATCAAAATTAAGCCAAAGCCTACCCTGAATTCTCACCCTAATAGCAACCACAGCCCTAGTCCCATTTCCAAGGCTGACTCCAATGTACCTCTAATCCTAACTCATCCCTAACCTCTCCATATCCTAACCCTTCTTTCTCTAGATAGCTATCCAGATAGAAAGCCACCCCTGCCTCCTTTCTGGTCCTCATTTCTCCCCTGACCCAACCCTTTCTCCAAACCCAGTTGACATCCTAACTGCAACTGATGCTTGTCCCTGACACTTCGCCCAGCCCCTGGCCTGGTCCCACAGCAGCTGAATAATACAGGGTGTGGGCTAGAAGGCTGCCACCTCGAGCCAAACCACCAGACCATGAGAACTTTGGGGTGGAGGTCCCCACTTCCCAGAGTGCCCAAGGTCCTGGTTCTGCATGCGGGCCACTCCTGCTATGTTCGTCAGCCATCCTGATGACACCAGGACACAGGGAGAGGTGAAGCCAAGCTTCTTCTGAACAGGACAGAGACAGCACTCTGCAGAGTGGCCTCCCTATGGCTGCGTCTCACAGCTCGCTGGGTCATTTCTCAGCATTTCTCAGCCAAATGCTGAGCCTAATGGGTCGCCTGCTTCCAGCCCGGTGGGCAATCACAGAGAGCAGCCCCCAGAGCCTCACTGACTCTGCACTCTGCTAAAAGGGTGACATTTACATCCATTGGGAGAGGACGCGGAAAGCTTGGAATCCTGCAGCCGCTATGAGAGAATGAGCAAGTTAAGAACGTGCTGCTGAGCCCTAAGTAGCAGGAAAACTTCCTCTCCGGGGATGGGCATAGAAGTCATCCCTGTTGGTGGCTTCAGTGCCAAGGAGCCACCGTCTGAGCTCAGCAAATGCCAAGTGATTAAGCCTCCAATGCGCAAAGACTTCCAACCGCCCCTCCAAGAACAAGTCTGTGTACTGTGCCCTGTTCCAGGGGCCCACCACCGTCCACCCTCGAGCCACCCGGTGACGAACGCCAGCCGTTGCCACCGCCTGGGCTGGCACCCCCGCCCCCGCCCTCTGTCATCACCCACCCCTCTTTCTGGGGTCTGTCTGTCTGTCTGCTCAGATGGGGAGCTGGCTGGCCGGGCTGGCCGCCAGCTCTGCATTTCCTGCCGGCCCGGCTCTCGGTGGTAGCTCACTGAGCGTTTGGTCTGAACTTTCTCCAGTTTTGTTTCCCAGCAACTCCCACTTCCTGGGAGGTGGAATGGTGACCTTCTTTCCATCCTGCAGGAGGCAAGATGGCCTAGTGGTGAAGCGCGTCAGCTCTAGGATCAGACAGACGTGCCTGGGTTATAACCACATGGCCAGTTTCACCATTTGCTGACTGTGGGACCGTGGGGAAACCTCAGGGTTCAGTTTGGTAAAATAAAGATGATTATGGAACCTGTCCACAGAAGTTGCTCCAAGAATTCAGTGAGGTGGCCCATGACAGATGCAGGAGTATGAAGTGTCAAGCATAGTGTCTGACACATAGCAGGTCTTTAGCAAACCCTAGTTAAGGTGATGCTATGGCTACAGACACTATCAAGACAGAGTCCCAAGAAAGGATTCTGGATCCTCTCCAAGGTCCTTCTCCCTGGGATGCCCCAGATTGGACAGTTTATAGTTCCACCTGAAGGACCCACTCCCCCTTCTCTTCATCCCACCAGACTTCCCCTCCTCCCACCACCCCCACCCCCTGCTTTCCACCCCCACCCTTAATCTGGGCTGGGGAATCCAACTATTTATTCTTTCACTCACACCTTCATCTAACAAATACTTGGGGCCTAGAAGAAAGGTGGCAGGTGCTTGTCAGGGCTAAAATAGGGACACACAGGAGGAACCCTAAGGGAAGGCTTCCTGGAGGAGGCACCACTGTCTAAACCAACATCTGGAAGGAGTTACCTGGAAAAAGGAAAAAAGAGGCTTCTAGGCAGAGGAAACAGTCCCGGTAAAAGCCAGGGTAGCAGAGAACAGGCAGATTTAGGGTTTTGAGAGCGGTAGAGGGAAGTAGAGCCATGGCCCTAGCGAATCACACATGCTCGAGTTTGCATGCTGCCCTCGGAGCTCCTCCTGCAGAGTGCTCCCGGCCTTGTGCTTCCCTCCTCTCCACACACAGCCTCTGTCTCAACAAAGAGACCTGTCCTGAGCCAGGACAAGGCTTTGGGGTGGGAGTTTGGGGTGATAAAAGAGGAGGTCATGCTCTGGGAGGTCTGAAACAGGAATAACCCCTCAGCAGGAGACAGTACCTACCAGAGCCATAATGACCAGAGCATTTACTCTGTTTTCTTTTTAAGATTTATTTTTATTTATTTTATTTTATTTATGTATTCAAGAACTGGGGTATAGGCCAGAGGTGGGGGGTGGTGAGAGGCTTCACCAGAGACAGAGTGGGGAGCAGAACAGGCAGGCTGACTGAAATACACTGCTGAGGAGAGCAGCGAGTGGGTCAGGAGAGGTTTGCTGTGCCATATGAGGTTAATCCCTAGCTGAGGATTGAACTTATACCTTAGTGGTTGGCAATAGCTTGATAGTGCTGGGACTTTAACCCCTGAGCCACCATGGAGACACTCTGTTTTCTTGTTTATTTTCCCAACAGCATTACTAGAAGATACCCTTGCTAGTTCCATGTTGCAAATGAGAAAGCTGAGGCCTCAGGTCTTTAGTAACATGCTTTTGCTGTCACATACAGAACGTGGCCCTGGTGTCAGTCCCCAAAGACTGCATTCTTAACAACCAGACCACACTGGAAGTGGGGCAGTGCTATGGGAGAGGACTGAGCACTTGAGGGCGGCAGAGGGGAAGGAGCCATCTTGGAGATGACTCCCTTTGACCTCTTGACCAACCAGTCTCCCAGACAGACCCCAGGAGCAAACGCCTGCCAGGCCCCTGAAGGGACAAAGCTACCCATTCAGTGCTCTGAAGATCTTAGCTCCCAGCTGCTCAGCTCCTTGCAAAGCATTTTCCCTTAATAGCCTCCCATTCAGCAGGATGGCTGCAGCCGCATCTGCGGAATCCAGGCCATGGCAACTCCTCCTACCAGGCCAGCGAGTCTGCCACAGCCCGTAGACACCGTGTCCCAAGCTTCTCATCTCCTCCAAGTCAGTAATCTTCCAACTCCTTCCACTCTGCCTGCTATTCACAAGACTCTGCCTCTACTGATAGCACTCGATTCTTTCCCTCAGGCCAATCTGACCTAAACTTTTCTCTGCAAGATGTATCTGAATGGGATGGAGAACAGGAAGAAAAGGAGATTTTTGAGTTCTACTCCTTCCTCAACTTGCTGTGTGGCACTGGAAAAGTTACTTGCCTCCTCTGGGCATCCTGTTTCCTCAACTATAGAGTGGAATGTAGTCAAGATGTGGGTCCACACTGCTCAGGTTTGAACCCTAGATCCACCACTGAGATATGGTCACTTTTTTTTTTCCAAGGATTTATTTATTTATGCCTGCTGGAACTGGGATACAGGACAGAGGTCCTGGGGGTTAAGAGGATTCACCAGAGACAGTGAGGAGCAGAACAAGCAGATGAACTGAATACACTGCTGAAGGGAGCAGCAGGTAAGATAGGAGAGGTCTGCTTCACCATGTGGGTCACCTCCTTGGCCCAGGATCAAAGAGACTGCAATGGCTGCTGATTGCTTCACAGTGCTGAGTCTTAACCCCTTGTACCACCAAGGAGACCCCAGAAATGGTCACCTTTAACAAAGCTCTTGGAACCTCAGTTTTCTCATCTGTGTAAATGTGTTGGTTTACCTCGATAACAATTGAGAGGATTAAAGCATTATCCAGATCAGACATAACATAGTGTTTGACTCACAATAAATAATCAATAAAAGTTAGCTGTAATTATTATTATCATAATCGATATTTTCAAACTTTTCAGCTACAATATTTTTTTCCCTTTTCAAATGCAATTTTTAAGCAAAATCCTGATATTAAATGTAAAAGGTAAAGTCATGAGGAAGGCTTGTTCACCCCTTCTAGCCCTTTTTAGCTCTGCTCCACAATGGATTTTAGTAAGACTGGTTTTTTTTAATGCTAAGACTGGTTTTGATCAGATAAGTATTAGACTGATTACTGAGACCCTCTGGGGTGTTTCAAAACCAGGTTTTCAGGCTCTACCCCTGAGATTCTCATTCCAGAAATCTGAATGGACCCAGACCATAGATGCTGTAGAATCAACCAAGGTAGTTCTAATGATTTCACAGGTTATTCTTGTTCCATAAAGCATTTCCAACCCTCAAGCGACATCAAGACTTTAAGTACAGGGCTTCTTTCCCCATCACCCCCTTGGAGGCTGAGAAACATCCCACACAGCTCAGAGGGATCCAATTGTTCCCACACCCTGGCTCAGGTCCAGTGTCCCCTGTCTTCTTTAGGGTTCCCTTCTGCGAGTTCTTTCTCTTGGAGCCCAGAGGGGACAGAGGGGAAGTGCTTCCTCACTCGTCTGCCTCCAGGGCCAGCCCTCAGTCACTGTATCCCTGCCCCTCTTTTCCAGGCCTGCCTTTTTCCAGTAAGTCTAGGTCGTCATGGAGGGCTTACAAAGTGCCATTCTACCAGTCCCTGCTCCCTATCTCCTCCATCCCCAGGCACCTGCTGAAGCTTCTCCCAGGGACATGGCTCTGGCCACCGCTCCAATGGCCTACAAGGACCCCAGCTGGCTCTAACTGGGACCTGAGAATATCCTGAACCTAAGTTGAGGTAGACAGGACAGGCATTCCTTGTGAAACCAGAGATGCACTAGTGAATCCAGCCACTCTGCCAGCCCCTCCGAAGTGAACCTTCACCAGACCTTCCATATGTATGTGACAGGCATCCATCCATTCAGCTCTCAGGTCAGCCTGTGCTCACCCGCCCTGGTAAGTCCTCCTTCTGACATCAGAAGCCACCAGATGGCCCTTGTCAGCCTCTTGGGTTATTAATCGGCCCCTCTCTCTGGACCAAAGGCTTGATTTGTGGGTCTCCAAGGTGAAGATCCCTGTCTCAGGGTCAGTGGTAACAGAACTAGACATGGTCCCCACAGACTTTGTAATGGGACACCCACAGAGCTTGTATTCCCCCAGTACTTCCCCAGGTCACGATGCTGAACAGATCTCGATTCCTGCTGCCCCCCTACCCCATCTCCACTGGGCCTCAGCCACCCTCGCCGCTGGGCCCTTTCCCTCTGTGACCTGTCTTGGTAACTTGGAAGGTGATTAACAGCGATCACGCTTGAGTTTGACATCTAGGCACGGTCGCTAAATTGAGGCTCACAAAGCCTCCTTGACATCCAATATGTTATATGCTTTTCCCCTTAATTAGGAGCTAAAGTGGATAAATATGAAGTTGCCATGGCAACAGCCTCCCAGGTTGGTGGAGGGATGCAGCTCAGTTTCTGTCGGCTGGCTGGCTGACATGTTGGCTGATGGACCAAGTCGGCTCCTGGGAAGGGCTGGGAGAGGGCCTCCTCCCACTTTCCTGGGAACCCGCCTCCCAAGCATCCAGTCTGTTATCTTCTCCGTCACTGCTCCTCAGTCTTCACAGAGCTCTGGGGTGCACAGGCCTCAAACAGTCCAACCCCCTTTTGGAGCAGGTGGAGGAACTGACAAGGCAGGTCACTGCCCCAAAGAGTATGAGGCAGAGAAGATTTAATGCCCAGATCTGACCCCCAGACTAGAATGGTAGCCAGTTTGGGGTTTCTAGATCCCTTGGAGAATCTATTTGAAAACTATGGATTCTTTCTTGGAATACACCTGCAGAAAGTTCATGGATACCCCCTTCCCTCCCCAAAACTTGACTTCACCTAGTCGTTCCTTCAAAGCTTTACCAGTCACAGAAACTTACAAAATATATTTGCACAGTGAAGCTTCACACTTTTGTTTCTGCTTTCTCTGCTATTGGGGTCGTGAATGAGATGCTCTTTAACCTTCTATCTCCCACTCTGCCCTTGGTAAGGTGTGTCGGGTCTTTCTTCCACCTGGATTCCAGATGCCTGGCCAGCTTGGGTTGGGGGCAAGGGTGGGGTGGTGAGGATGGGGAGCCCTCAGGACTACTTTTGATGGCTGGGGGCAAGGGCTGTCTCACCTCTGCAGCAAGAGGATGGGTTACACATTTTTTTTTTACCTCTGAGAATCAGAGGCTTGGGTTTTGTGGACAATAATGGGGGTGAACAAAGTGTCAGATATGAGAGCACATCTCTGCAACATGGGCCTGAGACCAGCCACACATTGGGGTTCAGGTCCAGGTCTGAACCCTGCTTTTTAAATGTCATTAACTTACAATTGAGGGCTCATCGTTTGCAATTTTTCATATGATCTCATTTAATCCTCAGCATTCCTGTGGGGCAGGTATATGATGATCCCTATTTTAGAGATTCAGAGAAATAAAGACTTTTTCTTGATGTCACATAGCTAGGAGGAAGAGGAGTTAGGATTTGAACCCAGTTTTGTTTGACTGCAGAGTTCCAGTTCTAACAATTATACTTCACAGCTACCTGAACTTCCTTTTCCTGATTGACAGTAATGACCCCAATGCTTGTGGGGTGTCAGTCAGGAAGTCCTTCTCCTGCTGGGAAGGTGGGGACACTGGAAAACACTCTCTCTCTGCCCCTGCTCTGTTGGAGCACTGAGGAAGAGCCAAACCTGAGCACCTTCTAACAGGAGTCAGACATTTAAACCTTGAAGGAGGGAGAGGGGAGCCCCAGTCAAAGTGCTCACAAAAGAAAACACCTCAGATCTACTAAGTCTTATTTTTAGGATACCAAACTGGGCCTTCTCTTTCTGTGCCAAAGAAATCTAGCTTGGAGCCTGGTGTTCAGGACAGGTAAGGAGGCAGCGCCCCACCCTGCCACTCCCTATCCAGTCCTTAAGTCCAGAATATGTCCCCTCATCATATCCAACAGGCCTAGTGCCGGCAGGTGGGAGGGAGCAATGTCCGCTTCCTCAGGAGCTGGGACTCTGGGCGCCCCCGCACCACGTGCTGTGGGTGCTGGCAGCGGGAGCTGGGACTGGTGGCTTGGCCCCCCGAACTTCCTTTTCTTCCAGTTCCAACTAAAAATAGAGACGGCGAGGACGCAGCTCATTCTGTCAGACAGTGTGTGTGTGTGGGGGGACGCCTGTGCAGACATAGCTCTCCCCCTTCTCTGCATGTGAGATCCAGCCCCCAGCTTCCCCACATCCACCCTGGCCTCCTACAGCCTTTCACTGCTGTGGCAGTCACTGGCCCAGGATCCTGGGTTCGGGGGGCAGTTAGTTGCTTTCCACAGTCTCAGTGAACATCTGTTTTGGTCTTTGACTTCAGGAGGTCTGTGGGTCAGAGTTGTAGTCTAAAGGAGTAGAAGACCTGACTTGGGGGGTTTCTTCCCTCTCTTTCTTGTATTCATGTAGGGCAGATGTGGAGGTGGGCGAACAGGACTGTGTCCCCTTCATACTTTTCATTATGAGAACGCACAGAAGCCCAGGAAACTAGGTAGAGTGGTCTTCAAGGTAGTGGTGAGGGAGGGGATATGGAGCCTAAGAAAGTCTTCCATTTTTCAGGGAAGATGACTTTCAGCCTAGGATTCCTCCTGCCTCTTGGTCTTCCCGCCAGCACCCTCTTCACATGAGAGAATCTGCTACCTGAATGAGTGTCTTTCTAGGGTGCTGGTTTCTGTAGGCAGCCCTACCCACCAGAGGTCTCCTCGTGATGCTCCCCCAATCCAGAACAAGCATCTGGATCTCCACTAGTTTAATCACGGAATGGGAGAGAGAAAGCAGTGTGCTATTGTATTAGAACAGGGCTTGGTACACAATAAGTGCTGAAACACATCAGTTGAATAAGTGAATGGAAGAATGAATAAATGAATGAACAGGATGCAGTCATGCAGTATGTATTTTGGAAACAGGGCTGGACTAAAAACCGAGAGAGCCAAAGGCTGGCTAATAATTCAGCGCCTCTTCAAACCAATACTCTTTCAATATTTGTTCAGTATTTTTGGGAGTAGAGGCTGCACAGGGCCTGGGAGGAAGTGGGGCCACGGGCTGCAGACCTCTGCCTCTGGCCCATAAGCCAGAACAGTTCAGCTCTAGTCCTTACCTCGCCAGTTCCACTGGACTATACCAAAATCCATCCATTCTGGAGCAGAAACCCCTCCTGGCAAAGGACCCCATCTTCAGAGAGCAGTTTAATGAGTAACTGTCATAGTCTGAGTAGCTGCCCAGTGGGGAATCTCACCTCTGGGCTCAGCAGCTGTGGAAATATTCCTGCCGCCTTTACCCCTACCACGGAGCTTGCACCTGGCGAATACTCTCTTCAACTTGTTAAGTGACCAGTGAGGTTTTGGCACAGTTTAGAGATGGGACCTCGGCAGCCGCACAGTGGGCCTGTTCTCCAGGGGCCTGTGGAGAGGGGCCTGTTCTGCTCCTCATAACCTCCCACCCCCTTCTAGGGAGGGGCGGTGGGATGAGGAGGTGAGTATTTAGAGGACAACCCCTGAGTATCTCCAGCTCTGAGCAGTGACAGTGCCCAGCAGCCAGATGGGACTCCCCCTCCTTCCCAGGGAACTCCCAGCCAGAGCCTGCTGCCTGGCCGCACCCCCTCATTCTGCAGGGGTGTGTCCTGAGCCTCTTGAGCCAGCAAGTGCAAGCAAACCCTGGTGGATGGCATTAGAGCTGCTGAAGTAATACTGTCTGACTTCCATTCCCTGGGGATGCCACAGAGCACCAGATGTCTAGCCAATGAGGCGATCACCGGCGCAAAATCTTTAAGTAAATACAGTCACTCATTCCCTTTCCTCTGTTCTGCTCACCCTGCCCTCCTCTGCTTTCTGCATCCAGCCCCCACTTGCCACCTCAGCCTACCTGTGCCTGCACCCACAGGCTTCCTGCAGCTGCCTTCTCAGCCTCCACCCCCACAACCAGCATCTCCGTCCTCGCTCAGCCCTGCCACCTGAGCAGCATAAAATGAAGCCTCTGAGCACCTGTACAGACGAATCTGTAGTAACAATAAACTATTTATTTCTCTTTCACTGTTTGCCAGGCCCTGGGTTAAATGCTCGGTTTTGTGCCTTCTCTCATTTGCTCCTATCAGCGGCCCTGAGATCTACCCCACACATCACTCAGGGTAAGTCTGTGGGCTCAAAGTCCCATCTTTGTCATTTGTCAACTGTCTGACTATAGGAAGATCACTTCACCTCTCTGAACCCGTCTCCTCATCTGTAAAGTGGGGAGATTCACAGAAGCTACCTTCCTGGGCCGTGTGAATATATAACGAAATAAAGCACCTGCTGGCTCATGTTGCTGCTGTCATCATCATCAGATCATATTTCTAAGTGGGCAGACAGGGAGGCTGAGTCAGGTACCTGTTTAGCTAGTACACGGCAGAATCAGGATGTAGGATTCGAAACCAGGTCTCCCCGTGCCTGTCTGAGGGGCTGCAGGCTCCACCAGGTCCATGCCTCCCCTTCTCCTACTCTGCCCTTCCCCACAACGAGGAGCCACGGACCCTCTTTTCCCTTGCCTGTAGGAACTGGAACTGAAGGAGCTGGAGTGAGCCTCCAGGCTTCTTCATGACAACCAGCATCCCACAATGCTCTGGGGACTGTGTGCACACATCCACCTGCGGGGCCTGGAGGAATCCAGGCTTTAGACTTGAAAGGTAATTCAATTCTCAGAGCTGCCTCCCTTCCCCCGCAGCGCTGGGTGTTCATGCTGGTGACACAGACCCAGTTTCAGAGGAACCAGCGGAGAGTGTGGAGACTCAGCGGGCAGGCTGGGCCTCCTTGGTACAGGCATGTGCTCTGCACCTGCACACGCTCTGGAGCTGCAACCCACCCTGGCCTCTCACACCTCCTCTGGCCAGCCAATCCCCAGCCTCTACTCAGAGGCCCTAGGCACCCTGGGCTTCTCCTTTGGCCACAGAGAGGAAGGTCTGTTTGCCTCCCTTCCCCGGCCCCTCAGACCTCACACCAGGGTCATTTCTCATGGGAGTGGACACTTGTCCTCGCACATCCACCTTTGCCTGCCACCTCTACTCCTCTAACCCTTGTTTTCCCCCACCCAATGGCCCAGCTCAGCCCAGGCTGTGAACCTGGTGCCCAACACTGGGGTGGAGGATGGGGCTATACAACAGGAAACATGGAACAGCTCAAAGCTCCTGTTTAATTAATAATGAGTAATAAGTCGACATGCAGTTAGAAGAGGAGGGCTTCATGGGTCCTCCCCGGGGGAATGAGCTGGGGCTCAGCAACATGCCTATTCTTGGTTCTGAACAGCACCAGATTCCCCCTCACCCAGCTCCTAGGTCCATCCTCTTCCTGTTGCTGGTTGTCTAACCCCTGGTTCCCAATCATTCAGCCCTTAGGGTCTTCCCCACTCAATCCTGCCCAGGCTTCTTCTCTCTATCCTTCTCCACTGGGCAGAAGACCCAGTGGGAGACCCATTCCTTTCAGTCATGGGGGTTCCAAACCCTCCTGGCATCACTACTTCTTAAGGGGTTAGGTCAGTTCCCCATCTGCCTGAGTCCTGAGTATTTGGAAAAAGAAGTCCCCCAAAGGAATCCATAAGCAGTCAAGCCTCTCGAAGATCTCCTGCCTACCCACTGGCATCTACATTCTGCATCAGCACTGTTCCCATCTCCCCTCCACTGGCATTGATCCCATTGTCCTCCAGCCAGCAGGTATCCAAGGACCCCCCAACCCCCCAGTGACCCTCCCTATCCCAGCCAGAGCTCTTAGGATGCAGGACGGGCAGCTTGCCCTCCCCACCCCCCATCTTTCACACCCTGTTGTCCATGGGAGGGAGCATGTTGCCCTCCAGTGGCTGTGGTCAGCAGTGGCCTAGGGAGGAAAGGGTGTCCAGGTTCTAGGAGTATCTCAGTAAGTCCAAGGGAGGGGGCTGGGGAAGGGGCATTTGTGGATCTCCCCCCTTTAAGGTCAGAGCCCACCAACATTTCCCAGCAGCTTAGTTAGCTCTATTCCCCTACTCTGATCCTGTAGGCCAGCTTGATCAGATTCATCCTTGACCTCTTCCCCCAGAATATATTTTCTTTCACCAGCTTTCAGATCTAATGCACAGTTTATCCACATTCAGTCTCACTCAGCATTATCAGCAAAGGCCTGGCACAATGTGCCAATTAATTATGGAAGTGACATAATTGCTCCCTGCTGGTGCAATGGGTTAAAGCATAGCACCATGAGGCTATCGCAACCACTGCAGCACAGGCAGGGCTAGCTCCCCAGCCAGGGGGTGACCCATATGGCCAAGCAGATGCCCCTGACCCGCCTGCTGCTCCCCTCAGCAGTGTATTTCAGTCAGCCTGCCTGTTCTGCTCCCCACTCTGTCTCTGGCGAATCCTCTCACCTCCTACCCCTGCACTTCTGGCCTGTACCCCAGTTCTGTATACATAAATAAATAAATCTTAAAAAAAAAAAAAGGCAGTGACAACCAACAAGATAAACATTCATTCGTGCACACCTGAGTGCAAGGCAAAGCCTTCACAAACACTGACCAGAGAGGGAGCTGTCAACCCCATCTCAAAGATGAGGAGGAAACAGAACCTTAGAGAAGTTAGCTAATTTCCCAGTTCACACAGCCAGGGGGACTGAGTTAGGAATGTGTTTCTAGAGCCCAGCTGTTCACCAGGACATAGTTGGCCCTGATGGTTACTGATGGGGACCAAGAGCAGGTGAGATGGGGTGGGGGGAGGGCTGAGGAGCTAAGTGGGAAGAGAGGGGGTGTCAGGAGCAGGAAGGGGATGGGTGGTGTGGATGAGGGGGTGAGGAGTGCAGGGAAAGTGTGTGGGGCTCAGCCAGGGAGGGAGGAGGTGTAAGCCACAAACCAGGCTGGGAGGGGCATGTCAGGGATATGAGGGTGCATTAGGGTGGTGCAGAGAGGTGGTATGGAGAGGATGAGGAGGTGAGGGGTGAAAGGGCAGTGTGGGGACAAAGCAGCAGGGGGAGAACGGCAGGTGTGTGGGTGAGTGAGGTGGAGGAGGGAGGCGTGAGGGGTATGAGGGGTGAAAAGGCAGTGTGAGGATGAGTTGGAGGTGGGGGGAGTGTCAGGAATATGGGGTGTAAGAGGGCACAAAGTGGTTGAGGGAAGAAGTGAGAAGGGTATAAAAAGGTGTGAGGATTGTGAAGGGCCCTGAGCAGGGGAGTGGAGGAGGGGGGGGGCACAGGGGAGGGTGGATAGGCCGGAGGGACATCAACAGCTTGGTTTTGTCCCTGTCTGTGTCCCCAGCTGCCTTAGCTCCACCAGAACCTGGCCTCCCTGCCAGGCTCATTTCAGGGATGGGTGGAAATTTCCATTTCAGCAAAATCCATTTGTAAAGCCCTGGAGCTCTGAGCCTGGTTCTGCTCTGCTTGCCTGGCTCTGGCCTACCCAGCCAGGCTACTCTCCAGCCCAGGCCACTCTCTGCGCTCTTGCTCAGCAGGAGGGACTCAGGCTCAGGGCCTGGCCTCCCCCAGACTCTGATGCAACCCCATCATTCCAGCTTTCAGAGGATCCCAGCTCCGACTGAGTGTCTTGACATCCCAGGAGACTGGTCATCACCTTGTCTTCAACTAGGGCGTCACTACTACAGCCTGTCGCCTCTGCGGCCGTCCCAGTGGGAGGGAGGTAGTGGCATCTCAGGATGGCAGAACAGGAAGGCTCTTCCAAAAAACCTACTTCAATATTTCACTTTCATACGTGGGGAAGTGGGGGTCCAGGGCCTCACAACTGTCCCTAGCACAGAGCCAGCCAAGCTGTTGCCCAGAGGAAAATTGTAGAAAAACACTCAAACACATACCTAGGTCCAACACCTAGTACTGTTGAAGAGGTGTGTCTTCAATGACTAGTTTCTCTTTTCTTCCCCTCAGGTTGCTCATCTACCAAAGGTAATCACGATCACTCTCCCAGGCTGGTGAGAAGGATAGTAAGGTGCTCCCAGAGCAGAGTAGGGTTGGGCAGAAGGAATCCCTGGGAGGGAGAAGACCAGTTCCAGATTCTGGCCCTTTGCCTTGCTCCAAACTTTCCTAAGAACAAAAGACACTGAAGGGACCAGCAGGACCAGAGGTGACGTGGCAAGAGACTGAGGTTCCAGGTGAGAAGAGGAGCTGTGGAATCCTGGATTACAAAATGAGGGGACAGCCTGAGCCATCTCACTCAGGCACATGGGCATGGCTTTCCTCTACCAGTGTGAAGGAGCGGCCATTCTGAACCCACAGAGAGGGATGGGTCCCCTAGATCAAAGTGAAAGCCCTTATTATGAGAAAGACTAAGCCCCATAAGGGCAGGGGTGAGGTCTGTTTTGCTCATGTCTGTATCCTGGCACGGCACATGTGAGGGAGGGTGCACCCCATAGGTCCTGCCTCAGCTAGAAGCAGCTTACGACAGATCTTAGAAGCTAGTGCTGGGAAGGAACCAATGACCACCTGACCTAGCCCGCTCTCTGACCAACTCTCATATCCCAGCATGCCCTGTGGCACATGCCCCAGCACATGGTGCTGCCAACCTCAGCTCTAGCACATGCCCTAGCACATCCTGCACCTGCTGCCCTCCTCCCCCAACCCCTGCAGGAATCCCAGGCCCCATCTGCTCCACTTCCCTGCATCTCCCCCAAACATCTGCACTGCTCCTGAAATCTGGCTCCTGGTTCCATCCACAGGGAGCCACTGAAGGAAAGAGGAGACTCTTGGGGCCCATTAGTCATGAGCTGGGGCCAGGGATGTCTCTGCCTGACTCCCCTTTCTAGCTTGCAGCTGCCTACATGAATAGGCCTAACAGGGCTCTGGTCTCTACCTCCTGTTTTCCTACTCTCAGGCACCCTACAATAAGGTTGTAACTGCCCCCTTCTTTCATGCATACTCCATACAGCTTCCCCAATATCTATCCAACTCCACTCTCTTGAAGAAAAAGCACAATCTGAATGCACTATCTATCACTAGACTGTGTACGTTAAATTGGTCAAGATGATCATTTTATGTATACTTTACCATCAAAATATTGGGGGGGGGGGAGTACAAATCCAAACCATGACCTGTTCATCTCTGTAGCTTTTCAACCTACATGCAACATTTTCAGAGCTTCCTAGCAAGGACTGAACTCCAGATTGCAGGCTTCTCCCCAATCCTCTCATCTCTTTCCTTGGTAGTGGTAGTGAGGACCTTAGTCCCAGGATAGCAAAAATTCTGACCCTTATCAAAATCACCCAGCCTAAAAGGACCAGGCTGGGAATAATCCTCACCTGTGTCCCTCCCATCCTCCACCACCTCTCCCCTACCTCTACCTCACCTACTCCTTACCCTCTACAAGCAAATCAAGGTCTGATTTTGTTGTTTGGGGAGAGTTTCACCCTCACGGGATGCTCTCCATGGTCCTGAAACACCAGACAGGGTAGAATTAGGACTGGCTCACTCCTGGTCATCATCTTCAGCACATCCTAACTCAGGTAAGCAAGGAGATAATAAAGCAAAAGAAGGCAGTGGAGAGACATACAATGGATGGAGTGAGAGATACACGGGGACAGTGACAAAAAAGGACAAACATGAGACTTCCAGGAGAAGAAAAGGTGATTATTTTCCTTCTAAGAAAGATACTTGGGCGTGGTGAAGGCCCCCTCCGCACCTTATGCAAACATCAGTTGCTGTTTGCCACTGCAGTCCTCCAGCTGTCCCACTTTCCAGTTCCATCTCTCATCTACTTTTCCCCCCTCCTGATTTAGGAGCCCTGTATGTTTGGGGCCACACCCAGCATCTGTCCTAAAGGTTCAGCTGTGGCTACCTCCTTCCTGAAAGTTGAGAAAAGAGCCCCCATGTACCTCCAAGAGCATGCAGAAGGCCTGTCCAGTAGCCCTGAGAGTACCCCTTCCCCTTCTGGGCAGAGGGAACACTTATACACACAGACAGTGTCCTGGGCCCCCAGAGCATGATTGTGAGAAAGGAGCTAGAGAAACAGAAAAGCGTAGAAAATGGTTTCCGTCTTAGTTATGGCTGTTATTATTTATTTATTCATGTATTTTTTTATTAAGGAGGACATGCCTAATGAGCTAAGAGCCTGCCTGGCTCTAAGGGGAGGAGCTGGGGGTAGTGGGGCACTATCTATGAGTGAGCAGGGCCTCCTCTCCAGCCTCCAGAGCCCTCCTTGGCTGCACAAAGTCCTCAGAAACTTTCCTTCCTGTTGGCTCCCTGTCTTTCTGTTCTAATGCCCCCTACTGCTCTTCTCACCATCCCTGAATTGAAATGTCTCTTCCCGAACCCTACTGACTCTGCAGACACTGAGGTCTCTCCTACACTGTGAGCTCCCTTTCCTGCTCCCAGCCCAGGGAGCCCCCACATCTCTCCAACTCCCACCCAGGATTCTTCTCTGAGTCAGGGACAGTTCCCAGATCTTTCCAGGTAAGAGACTAGCCCAGATTTTTATCCAACAGGATTTAGGACCTGCTGGTAACCTAGGGGCTAAGTCTCAGCCCTATCACTGCTATGGACTGAGTTCCATCCCTGGCCAGGGAACTGACCCACATATGACACAGCAGGCTTCTCTTGTATCATTACTCAGCAATGTATTTCAGTGAATCTGCCTGTTTTGCTCCCCACTCAGTCTCCAGTGAATCCCCTCCTCCCCCACACACCTCTGGCCTATACCCCAGTTCTTCTATGCAAAACTAGAAGTAGGAAAAAAAGAACAAGATATCCCTTCAGCTTCAGCTTTCAATCAAGGCAAGCTTCAGACTTCAATACATCTCAAGTATTAAATTCAGCTCTTAACAGGGTGCTAGCTAGCCTCAGACCGGAACTAAATCCTCAGACCCTAGACATGGAGACAGCTGCAGCCTAGTCCTAACTCAGAGACTTTCTCTGGGAAGCAGGCCTCAGATCCAGCTTGACAGCCAGCTCCATGGCAGGGCTCGCCTCAACTCTAGCTTTCATCTGTGGAATAGCCTCAGATCCACCCTCCAACTCCAACCCAAGCACAGGGCAGTGGTGGAGGTGGAATCTTTGGAGGCCAACCCCAAAACCAGCTTGATTGGTTGGCTGAAGGGGCAATGGTATTCTCTTTGGTGCAGATCACTGCTTCTACTCCACTGGTGGTATGTCACCCCCTGCTTATGGTAAGGACTCTGGGGGTCCAGAGGAGGAGCAGGAGACCTCTGAAGGACCTCTACTGATGTCAGTACAGGGCCACAAATTCTGTCATGCTTCCTTTGATGTCCAACAAAAGCTGGACGAAAGAGAATGATCTGGGCTATGTGCCAGGAGCTGGGCACAGGGAGCACAGTGAGGCAGGTCTGCCCAGAGGTGGGTGGGTGGAACAGTATGAACATCTTAGTGGCGCCTATTACTACACATGTATTTATGCCAAGAGGAGATTCATCATCTCACTGCGTCACTATAGCTCTAAAAGCCATGCTTGCTTACGTTCCCATTTTATTTATTAAATTACAGTATTATTGAAGCAATAAATGTGCATTATAGAATACTTAAATATACAGAAAACAAAAATATAAAAATAAAAATACCACCACTAGTAACACCTTAATATATATCTATCTGGAGTTTTTTCTTTATAAAAGTATCTTTTCACTGAAATGTGACCATATTCTACAGGATCTCCCTTTTCTGAGTCAAAAGTCTCCCACTTTCCATTTCAGTAAATTTTCATCCCTTTTAATACCCACACTATATACAAATCTTCCCAATTGACCTCCAAAAAGTCCTTTACAGTTGGTTTGTCAGAATCCAATACAGGGCTACATATGGCACTTGATCTCTGCACTAAATTACTGAAGATGGTACAATCCCCCATTTTTTGGGCCACTGACCTATGAAATATCCAGGTCAGTTCTCCCACAAAATACTCATCCTTCCTGATGTCGGGATGCTTACTTGTGCTGGTTATTTCTTGTGTTTACTATAAACTAGAACTTAGAGCTAGAGACTAAAAACGACTCAAGTTCAATGTGCTTGGCTAGGAGACGTGTGAGCTGACACTGTGCGCTTCACTTTGCATCACTTCAGAAGACACATGATATCAAATTCATCTGCTATTAGAAATGCTCAAATGGACACCAGCTGATGGTAGTTATTATTTTCTCTCCCCCTAGCTTCTAGGAATAATGTTTGAGGTTATTCTGGCACTAGACAAATGTCAATTTTCCTATCAACCATTCCCCTAATGGATTTTAATACTAATCCATAATCTTTGCCTGATTGCTCCCATTTTTAAACAAGAGAAAACTGAGGCTCTCGGGCTCACACAATCAGCAAATTTGGACGCTGATTGGAAATCAGTTCTCATTCCCATCACACGGAGCAAGGAGCACATTAGATGCATGACAATTTGAGCGGAAACTGTTTCCCCTCTATAGACGAGGCTGCTCAGAGGTGAGAAAAATTCAGGGTGAGGGCCAACCTGCCTCCTTGGTCTGAAAGTTAATGCAACTAATGTTGGCACCAGCATAGCACCTGTTACGTGACAGCCTGTGTTAAGAACGTCACCAATATTAGCTTCTTTGATTGTCCCAACATAATAGATACGCATTATTATTACCCCTTCTCCATATTCTAGATGAGGAAAATGAAGCTCAGAGGGATAAAGAACTTGCCTCAGGTGACACACTAGTGATGAACAGAGACAGAATTAGTTTTTCTGACTCCAAAGTCCAGGCACTGTAACACCTCCCTGATCTAGGAACGCAAGCTGGTCTCCTGGCCAGTCCTGAGAATGAAGAGCAAAAGAAACAAAAGGGCTCAGACCTTCCTTTTGTACAGGTTGGCTCCACACTGCCCATATAGCTTCAGAGGACTCCCTGGGTCTCTCCCGCTGGCTTTAACCTACCAAGTAGCTCTCTCCAATCTACAATTGCTAGAATGTGACCTGGTTCCTCCAGCATCTGCACCCAGCTAATTGCGTCCACATTCCATCCCCCCAGTGCCCGCTCTAGGGCTTGATACCCCCTCAAGAACCTCTATACTTATATACCATCTCAGAGTTTATAAAACACTTTTTTTGGAACCCCACAACTATGCTTTGGGGTAGGCAGGGATAATAGGGTCCATTTTACAGAAGTGCACACTGAGGTTTGGTGAGCTCTGGGTCTAGAGTTATCTCATTCTCCCCTCAGTCAGCATTCTCCAGGTGGGACCTGGCCCCTGAGTCAGTTCAGGACTAATGCCAGAAGATGGTACTTTGCTGCTGCTAGGAATGTCTGTGGGTGGGACCTGTGGCCTCTGCCAGCTGGGCCAGGAGCAGAGGCTACAGGGTCAGCCTTGCATCCTCCAGCCCTGTCAGGGAGCAAGTTTCTGAAATGTCACCAGCAGAGAGGGCATCCTGGGAAATGTCAACAGATGCTGATTTGGGTCCCTTGGCAGAGGGTGAAGCCAGTCTTTCTCGGCAGAACCTCCTTCCACCATCTCCTGGTTCCCAACAACAGAAGAAACAGATGCCAAGAGTCCTTGGGGCTAGCCTGACCCCACCACTTTATAGATGGGGAGCTGAGCCCCAGACTCACAGAGAAAGCTGGTGATTTTTTTCCTCTGGAAACATTCAGGATGAGTGATGGATCTCCACTCACCCACCCTATTTCTCACTTCCTCTTACTTCCTGTCTTCCTCCAAGTTCTGGAGCCGGCACACCCTTAGGCCAAAACACTGATTTCCACCAGGGTCAGCAAGTGCTTTCAGTGCTAAGGGCCTGGCTTTAGGGGTGGCAGCAGGGAGAACCATCTGAGCTGGCGCCAAGCTGCCCTCCCCACCCCTCACTGGACCAACACCTGGACCAGGCTCTTCTTGCTGCCTCCAAAAGAAGAAAATGAAAGTCTTGCTGAACAGTGGAGCTGAGCCCAAACATGGTCTGAGAACCCTCTCCCAGTCACATGTGGCTGCTGCTCCTCCCACCTCTCACCTTCTCTCTCGGAGCCCCTTGTGCCATTATTCCCAACCCCTCACCAAGGAAGCTGCTTCTGGCTCCAGCCCAATTAATCTTATCAAGTTTCCATCCTTTCATTTTCACCTCTGCTGCGTACAAAGGATCCCACCTCCCCATCTCAGGGTATCTTCCCCCTGAGTCCCTAGGGAGTCTAGGCCTCCCTGTTTTCAGCTGCTGAGTCCACATCCTTCTCTCCTGGTGCTCTCACGGCTTTAGGATGCAGTGAGTACAGAGTCCTCTCTGTGCTGTGTCTATCTGTTTGCACTAAGAATAGGAGTCAAACGGGGAGGGCCTGGCTCTGTTCCATATTTACCCTCCACCCCAAGCTCGCTGTATCACTGGTAGACAGTAAATAGTCACTGAGGCTCATAGCTCAACTGAACTTAATAACATCTCAAAGCACATTGAGGTTGGTCTACCGACAGTCTGCAAGCTCCCTGAGGCGGGGGCCACATCCTTCTCATATACACTTCTGCACCCTTAGTGACTAGCCCAGTACCCGGCCCATATTCTGTGCCCTAGAAAATCTTCATGGAAGGGAATATGTGGATGGATACAGGTGAATGAATGACCTAGCCAGGCAAGAATTTTTATCCTCTCGTTATGATGGGAAGATGAGACTCAAGATGGAAACATGGAAAGACTTCCCTGATGTGAACTGGTAGAGTCAAGAGGTGAACTCGGGGAAAGCAGGCCCAGGAGGCTGGGAGCTACTGACCAGGGAGTGGTTGACAGGGGTGGGTGTGGGTTGGATGGGGACATCTCCGCACAGGCAAGAAGCCTCTGCCCTGGAGGAAGGCCTTTCCTGAAATTATCCTGCCTCCAGGTGGACATGGGGAAAACCTAATTGGTTTTTCTTCTGCTGGAGCCAGGTCCAAAAATCATGGCTCCATTTTAGACATGGGAGCCTTCTCTTTGGAGACCTGGGTGTGACTTGATACACGTTCTGGGGACACGGGGAGGCTTGCAGCCTGTGCCTGGCCACTCCTGCCCAGAACAGGGCAGGGCGCCATACCTTCCTTCTCACCCGTGTTGTGATTATTGCCTCGGCAGCTAGCTCTCCCTCTTGCCTGCATCGGAGCCTCTGGGGGGCCCAGTGCCCAGCACAGCATTTGGTACCACATGGGGACCTGATAAACAGTGAACGGAATGGGACTGAATTCACCAAAGTAGATGAGAAGGATTTTGGAAGACATCACCAAGGAGGTGCTTCAATTGGTTTTGGTTGCTTTGAAGTCAGAAGGAAGAAGAGCATTTCAGGCAATACTCCATAGGGCCCGCCAGTCAGATGCGAGTTATGTGGGCCCCAGGGGAGCAGCAGTGTGGACAGGATTCCAGAACAGCATGGAGCCAAGGGTAAGAGAACGGGAGAGTGGCGAGGGCCCAAATAACCTTCTTGGTGAATTTAATTCCATTCGCCATTTATCAAGTCCCTACCGGTGCCAGATGCTCTGCTGGGCACTGGGGCCCCCAGAATGGAGGACATTGAGAGAGGCAACTATAGAGACAATAATCACAATACAGGCGATAAGTGCTTGAGAGAGATGTACAAAGTGCTCTGGGAGCTCAGAGCACCAGGCCATTAACTCTTCCCCTGGTGGAGAAGGATTTTGGAAGACATCACCAAGGAGGAGGTGTTTCAACTGGTTTGGTTGGAGGAGGAAGAACATTTCATGCAGAGGTGAGCATTTGCAAAGGCAGGGGGTATGAAAGAGAACACTTCTGTGTGACTGGTCAGCGGCGAGGCAGGAGAAGAAATTGGACAGAGCACCTTGGGCCAGAATTTGAAAGGCCATGAATGGTCCTACTAGAGAGCTGGACTCTGTCCAGTCGTGGGCAAAGGCAAGCCATTGAAGAATTTTAAGCAGGGGCGTGACAGGACCAGATTTGTGTTTTAGAAAGCCTTCTTGTGGGAGATAGAATGAGCCAGGACTATGGCCAAAGGGCAGAGAGAAGAGAAAGAATTCTGGGGATGTTTTGGAGGAAATTTGGACAGGACTTTTTCCTCCCTAAGTAAATCTTTTGGCTCTCCGTGCCTTCTACCCAGGCTCTGAGTTCCTCTGGGGCAGGGACAGAGGTCTGCTTCCTCCCTACTCTGTGTGTGATAGAGGCTCCTGCATTCATAAAACTGAATTAAGGGTCTGATTGACTGACAAGAACCAGAGAGGCAAAACTCACTCCCAGTCGTGGGGTGTCCTGCTCTAAGTGTGAGCTGGTGACTCCTCCCTAATTCAGTACACAAACCCCAGAGCAGGGGGAAGCTTAACCCAGGCCTCTGGGAAAGGCCCAGGAGGTTCTTCCCTCCCTCCCTTCCCTTCTCTCCCTCTCTTCCCTCCTCCTCCTCCCCAGAGCCCAAGCTTTCTTGCTGGGAGGCTCTCAGAGCCAGCAGAGCTGTGGATGAAATGGTTCGTGGCTCCAGCCCAGCAGCTGCCATGGCAACCAGGCTGCCTGCCAGACCCACAGTCAGGAGCCGACCCAGCTTGCTTGCTCCAGAACTACAATTCCCAGAATGCAAAGTGCCGGGGCTATGAGCAAAAACCACCTCCTAGATAGGTTTCCACTCAGAGCCTTCCAGCTCAGAAGAGGGTACACACACACACACACACACACACACACACACATATCGGCACCCCAGGGGCACTCAGTACAGACCATAGGATTCTGGGGGGCCAGAAAGCAAGGTATGTTTCTAGAGGAAGCCTGAGAGACCCCTCTTTATGATGGTCCTGTGGACACCTCAAAAAATGGTCAATGGCTACAGGAAAATACAAAGGTTAAGGATGGATGCTTGTCTAGCACCAACCTGAGGTGCTGCTTGAAAATGTTCTTTCAAAACCCATCCACTATTCTCAGTTTCCACCAGCACCTTTGTGGGCCAAGCTGGGATCACTGCAAATCACCACTTACTGGTCTCTTTGCTTCCACTCAAGCTCCTCCTTTCCTTCTTCATATTAAAGCCTAAGTGACCTTTTCAAAATGCAATTCTGATTATATCACTGCTGCCTATGCCCGCCCCCCTGCTGTTAAACTCTTCAGTGTTTAAACCCTTTGCTCTTAGATGAAAGATGAAATAAGTTCCTTATCTAGTTGACAAGGTCCTGGATGGTTGGGCCTCTGTCCGCTCCCCAGCCTCCCTACTCATCTCACACTTTCCAGACCTTCTTAGACTTTTCAGTTCCTTGTAGAGCCATGTGTTCTTCTACCACTGGACCTTTGCATATGCTGTTCTTGCTTTCTAAAATCCTCTCCTCCATGTGACTTTACACAGCTTTTTTTTTTTATCATCTCAGAGAAATATCATTTTCTAAGGAAATTCCCCTGATCTCCTTGACCCAGGACTTGACCAAATCCTCCTCTTACCTATTCTTGTTGCACCATGAACCTCTCTAAATCACCTGTTGCATTTACAATAAATTGTGTGGTTATTTGACAACTATCCATCTCTTCACCAGTTTGTAGCCTTCAGGAGAGAAGAGAGATTTTTCACCTGCCAATGCATCCTCAGAGTCAAACACTGTGCCTGATATATAACAGGCGCAAGAACCACCTATCGAAACAAATGGCTCTGTTTCAGCCTCCATCTTCTCAGCTGAGTGCCCATCACGTGCCAGGATATGCAGGTGATAGTGCCAAGTATACAGCAGTGGACAACACATATAGGTGTGTCCCCCCCTAGACTCATAGTGTAGTGGGAGACACTGAATATATAATGACAACAGTGCTGAGTGTTGCAAATAGTGAAGAAGTCTAAGAGTACAGCTGTGGTAACACTGAGCCAGGGGCTCAGAAAGACCCACCAAGGACATGAGGTAGGAGTTACCAAATAACAGAGATGGAAGAATGTGAAAAAGCACTGCAGTTAGAGGGAACAATGTGAGGGTGCTGCTGAGGCAGACATGAGCACAGAGGCCTTGAGGCCAGAAGCAAGACCAGAGTTACTGGGGTGCATGGTGAACAGGACACGGTTCCTTCTGCATGCTTTGCGTTATTGGATGAAGTGTCAGGGGCTGAGCTGGTCCTTGTCTTCCATACTCTGCCTCCCACGCTCTGCCCAGGAGGAGGTCCAGCATGAACATCCCATCCCTAGGATGTGCCGCTGCTGGGGAACACAGAGCACACACTGCTGTATTTCAAGTGTCCTCTGCAGTTCCCGCCTGTGTCTAGTATGTTGGGACTGTGATACTTGTGTGTGGGGTAGGGGGTAGGGGGGAGCAGTGGGAGAATATGCTGGGGGTGGCAGCCAATCAATCCTGGAGCATACATTGCTGACAAGTCTGGGGGAGGTCCCCTGAAGAGGCAGGGAGCTGGCCTGGGGCTTGGGGGTGGGTATACAGCTTGCTTGCGAAATGAGGCATGACCTACCAGCTGCAGAGACTTCAATGAGGGAGGGGTACAGAGGCCTCTGGGTACATAGCAGGGAGGGCTCCTTCTCCTCCTCACATCTGTTGCTGCTCCTGTCTTCCTCAAGGGTACTAGGTTGGGTGGGAAACGGTCCCCAGCATAGTCAGTCTCTTTCTCCGATTTACTTCAGCTGAGCTCTCACAGAACAGGGGTCCCCAGCTCACCCATTTCCCAGAATAATGTTTCCTCAGTATGAACTTCCATTGCATCCCAGTCAGGTGTGATGCTTGTGGAAATGTAGGTTGCCGAGGTAATGTGATGCAGTGGTTCATGGACCACATTCTGAGAAGCTTTGTTCTGGAGGATACCCAGTTCTTTTCAAAGAACTATGGAAGCATTCCCATCCCCAGAAATATCTCCCCAAATCCAGCCAGTGACGGTATCCTTGGAGATCCAGCTCTGGACCCTACACCCTCCCCTTCACCACCTGGCTCCCTCCAGGAGGGCAAGGCAGCCAGTGCCCTCCTCAGATTCCCTTCCAAATGCCTGCCACATCAGGAAGTCAATAAACACAAAGGACCTACTAGGTGCTGAATGCTGGGTACCTGGGGAGCACCTGGAAGATGTGACTTCTGACTTGATGGCTCCTCTAATTTAGGGATGGGGTAAATATTATTGAAGTGAATAAACAAGCACGAGAGTAGAAAGCACTCTGTATATGTTACAAGAGTTATCTGACAAACAGCTGGTGTGTGGGGGGGAGGTCTGCTTAATTCAAGGTTCAGGGAAGGAGGCAACCTGGGTATTTGTAGAGAACAACGTTCCAGAAGTGAAAGAAAAAACACTTCCTCTTCCTTTGCTATCGTTTCTATCTGCTTTCCTTCTTTTCTTTACCTGGGCTTAGCTCTGTTTCTCTGTGTAAATTTCCTTTGTCTTGTTTCTTCTTGTTTTCTCTGCTTCCCTCGCTCCCTCCCTCTCCTATTGCCTCCTTCTTCCCATCCCACCTCCCTCTTCTGATCCCTCTAGAGAAGCTGAAGAAACCAGATCCTGCTCCCTCTTGGGCTAGCCAGCAGTAATTGAGCCGTGGGCTTGCTCAGCAGCAGGGCCTCTGATCGGGGCTAGATGAGGGGAGCCCGGAGGTCAGAGGGGAGCTGGAGGCGGAGGGAAAGTGGGAGGGATGGAAACAGGGAGGGGTCTAGGGAGGAAGAGGGCACTCAGAGGGGCTGGAGGTGGCTGCTGAGCCAGGTAATCTAATCAGGGGGTGAGTCATAAAGATCGCTCACTCCTGTGCACAGGACCAGCCTAGGAAATCACATTAATTTGAAGAGGGTGTAAAATCCACGGAGAATTCCCCTCTCTCCACCACACACATGAAGATAAACTGTCTTCAGCTTCCAGTATGATCTTACAACAGCTTGTCAGTGACAAAACAGCCTCAAAATCCTCCCATTTATCAAACGGCCAATCCTGTTAGCAGCTTAAAAGAGACATAATTACCTGCGGCCTTTTGTGTGATTCTTTATACTAACGCCGCTTCCTTCTTCCTGGCAGTGTTCCAGAACATGAGCTCAGAATTCATTCCCAGTGACTGGGGAGATCATCAGAGATGTTAAAGTTGGGGGGCCAGTGGGGATGGTTGAGGGGAGAACTTCTGCAGTGTGGGTTAGCACCATGGACAGGGCTAGGGCTGGGGGCCTGGGAGTAGCGGTGTGGACTGTGGGGTAAAGAGAAGCCAAGCCCAACTCATATGGGCAGACACTCGAGGGCCAGCCAGGGGCCTGGCAGACATCTCAAGGGCTAGGTTCCAGCTGTCTTTGTGGAGAAGGCAGTGGAGCCTCAGCCCACGGCTCATCAGCACTGACAGTGAGCACAGGGCGGAGAACATGGCTTGGCGTGTGGACCAGTAATTTGAGTAGGATGCTCTACCCTCAAGCAGAGCCAGGAATCTCTTCTCTTGATTCCAGAATGGCTGACACATTTTGGGTTTTCACAACTTTTAGAATCTGCCATGCCGCTCCGAGGGAGAACAATAATGTTCCCAGTTAACATTTACTGAATGCTTGCTATGGGCCAGGCTCTGTGCTAAGCACTTTGTACGCATGATCTTAATATGAACCTCTTGCAATCCTATTAAAATATCACATTTTATAAATGAGGAGCCAGAAGATTGAGTGAGGCTAAGATATATCTCCAAGGTCACCCAGAGCTGATTTAAGGTCTGTAAGCTGGGCTGCTTCCAAGGCAGGCTCTGGCTATGATAGGAAATCAGTTCTGTGGCTCTGGGTTGGTCTTTGTCCTTCTCTGTACTTCCTGCTATTCCTCAGAGAGCCCAGTCAAGGCAGGTCTCTGTCCTAACTGCTTTGGGGAGAGGGATGGGAGAGCCACATAGCATGGCCTTTCCCACCCTGAGAAATAAGACACCCTGGAAACCAGCTTCTCTCTGACCAGGGCTGTGCTATAAACTCATATATCTGCATTCCCCAGCCCCTTTGTTTTCTTTGCTGGCCCCCAGTTCCCTAATCTCCAGCCATTACAAGAGATCACCTCATCCCCTCCTCCCACTGCCCCTATTTGCTACTAGCCTCCCCCACAGGCTTTTCCACTTTCCAGCAGGCCCAGGGGAATCCACTCCTGGGAGGAAACTATCAGAGTCTATTTGGAAGCCAGATAAAGAAGTAGACAGTGAGACAGACAGCAAGAGACAGACGAGAGACAGACTGAAAATGAATTTTGAAGCACTGGTGAGTTAATGATTGTGGCCAAATCCTATTGAGAGACAGACCAGGATTAGCTATCTAGGTATCTAGAATTCAGCTTTAACTCTACTGGCTCTCTCTTCTCTCCAGCCCTTCATCCTCACCCCTCTCCTCCCTTCCCGGGCTGCCTCCCAGACTAGCATCTTTTTCCCCACCCCACCCAGCCTCAAGGCATTCATCATTTGGGTTAGTGATTTATCAAAGGCTCCGACAGTCACTGTTGGCAAAAATCGATCTGTGAAGAATGGGACCAACCCAGGGCCCCCTGTTCTCCTGAGTCCCCACCATCAATCTGCCCCCAAAGTAACTCCATGGCTCAGAGATCAGCACAGCTCCCCACCAATGGCTCCTGCCCTTATTCCAACCTTGGGTGAGTCTGGATCCCCTCCTGGTCTTAAAGAGAAGGAAAGAAAGGAAAGAGGAGGGGGAGGGGAGAGAGGTGAGTTAACGCCTTCTCTTAGATGTTCATTTTGTTGTTTTTAAGTGAGAAAGTCTCAGCTCTATTAAATGTAATCAATACTTGGCCCAAGAGAAGCTTCCCTTCTTCAAGACATTTGAAATCTGGTCAAATCATTTTGCCCCAATACAAAGTAATTTATCATTTTCAAAATTCTTTGAATCAGTAAAGGCTATGGAGTCCCCATTCTTGCCATCTTCTGCTGCAACACACACACACACACACACACACACACAGTTGTGCAAAAACTCCTCTATTCTTTCTGCAACCCTTCCTCCCTCCCTACCAGGGACTGCAGAAAGCCTTCCCCTCAGCTCAGCTACCAGGCTGGGAGGCATCCTGAGTGTCTCCAGCCCAGCCCATGTGCTTCTGGTTTAGAGAGGCTGCAGGCCCCTGCAGGTCTGTGCGCTCAGCCCTGGGGAATTGGAGGTGGACAGGGGCCCAGCCACAGAGCACTGTGAGTAAACAGTTGAGTAAACAGTTGAGTGCATGTGTGTGTGTGTCTAGTGAGAAGGGGAAATCCTCTTTGCACACAGAACCCACAACTGGAAACAGGAGACTGGAAGGGACTTAGTCACCAAAGTCACCCCTTAGGACCTTGACCCAAGTCTCCAAGGTGCAAGCAGGATTAGTCGGCTGGGGAAGGGTTCGCTGATGGAACCTGGGGGATGATGTCACAACACTCTCCTGCCTCTGAAGCTGCTATTTTTGCCCTCGAGGACAGTCTGTGTCTAAAGGGAGATTGTGACAGCAGCGAAATCACCTTGTAACTCACCCGCCCTCTCCCAGGAAGAGCGGCTGCAGCATTTGCTTCTCCATTAGACAGGCTCCTCAGCAGGCCTTTTGTGGGCACCAGCTGTGGTGGTCAGATAGGCCACTGACCTTTGGGGAGGGGCCACTCATTGAATGACTGATATAAAAGCTGCTCTACAATGGACTCTGTACATTCCTCCCTTGGAGAGTGACTGGGGACAGTGACTCAGTGAGTCACAGGCCTGCCCCACAAGGGAACTCAGGAACATAGATGGCACCGAAAGCTTTCTGAGGCCTCTACCCACAGAAGAGTCAGTCCAGGGCCTTACCTTGACCTTGAAAGCCCCTCTATCAGGCCTAACCCAAAACCTCCAATAGAACTATGAAAACGTTCCCAGTGCTTGGAAAGTACACCGAAAATATGCAATTAATGAATAGGTAGAACTCTGTGGAGCTCTGGCCCCTGCTTTCCTCTTCCCCCACTCCCAACCCTCACCATCTATCACAACTCCTCTAAGGCTAGGACCAAGGACTTTGCATATCCTTGGGATCTTCATAGCTCCTGACCCAAGGCGCTACACAAAATAATATTGAATTAGAGTGCGCACTGTGCCCTACGGTTTATGAGGCATTTTAATATTAATGGTGTGTTCTACAATACTGCTGGGAGGGGCCGGGATTATCCTATTTTATACTAGGACAACTCAAGGTTCAGAGAGGTGAAGTCATTTGTTCCAAGCCACACAGTAAGTGATGTGAATCCAAGTTTTCTGAATTCAAAAACTAAAATCTTTCCACCTTGTTCATTCATTCATTCACTCACCATACAAATACTGAACATCTTTCTTGTGCCAAATGTGAAGCTTTCTTCACAGCAATCTAAAACTAGGTGACATTAACCCCTTTATACAAATTGGGACATAGAAACTCCATGGTGAAGCATTTTGCTCAAAGAAGTACAGGAAATAAGATATGAAAATAGATTTACCCAGGAATTCCAATCTCAAATCTGGAGGCTTTCCCATCACCCCACACACAATTTCTGTAGTAATATTCAGTAAAGGTTTGTATGCCAAGTACTATCCCACCTAACTGTTGCTTGACATGGACTCTATTAGCAAATCATTCTTACTAAATGAAGAAATAGAAAAGAAATAGAAACTTGGAAAAATCCAGCATTTAGTGGCTAAGCTGGGATTTGCATTGTTTCTCTGATACTCCAGAATCTGAGCTCTAGGTCATACTGGCTTGCTGATCATAATAAAAAAACACTCATCACACATTCAATCAATCAATGTTTATTGAATGACCAATCACTATGGATAGAAGACTCATTGCACAGCTGGAAAGAGACCTGTAAATTCTAGGCTTCCTACGTGACATCTGACCCTTGTCCACATGTTGGCCACAACCCCTCCATAACTAATCATAATTGCCCAGTTCCAGAAACTCACTTCATGTCAAGTGCTGTGCTGGGTTCCTTCTATGCCATCTCTCTTTGGATCTTCACGTAACCCAATGACAGAGACATTATTTCCCCAATTTGAAGAATATGAAAATAAAAGTTCAGAGAGACTCAGTCACTTGTCCTTGGCCACACAGCATATCAAAGAGATGGCAAGACAAAGGTGCTATCTCTCTCCCTCATCCTGTAACCATCTTGGGATAACTGCTTTAGTCCTGGCACCCCACTACGACTGCATATGGGGATCACAAACACCATTTCCATGGGTGTCTGGGAAATGACAGTATGGTAGTGACAGGCACAGAGAGGAGGTGGTCCCCCTTTGCTAGGTGGAAAGGCACATAGATCCCAGATTAAACTTTCCTAGAAGACAGTTGGGTGTCGGGAGGCATTGAGAAAAGTGGTTGGGAGAGCTGCTGATGTCTGGGAAATACAGAGCCATTTCTGCCTTGGATGTTCGAACTTCACTCTTCTAGAGCTGAGGACTGCCCAAGTCACCTGTGGGAAGTGACATCGCCCCCCAAAGAATGACTGCAGTACCAATGAGCTCCAGGCTTGCCCTGATTTCTTCCCACATTGATGGATGAATGCACCTCTGCAAATTGGAAAAATAACTAATGCATTACTCCTAGACCCTGCTGCCTGTAAGTGGAGGGGGCTCTTCTAGGTTAACCCAAGAACTAGGAGGAATCAATCCCCTGAATAACAACCCAAAGCAGCAGCAGGGTGAGGCTCTAAGCCTGGTGGGGGTGGAATTACATTTCCTACAGGGTATTCTCTGTGTCACCTCTCATCACCATAATATTTACATCAAATGCAAAAGGCCTCCTTGGAATAGAACCCTGAGGTTGTAAATGCCAAATCCAAGAATGTCAGCAAATGCAAAAGATCAGGTTCTTTGAGCAGCAGTCTCTCTCTCCCTGCCAGGCAGCTGCCTGCTACCACACTCCAGGGCAGCAGGGTGGACTCCGAAGCAGCCCTAAATCTCACCTAAGATGAGAAAAGACTGGGAGCATCAGTGGAGCCCAAGGGCACCTATCTCTGAGTCAGGACACCAGGCAGCCTGTCCCTTTCACCTGGCTTCACACCAACTCTGGGGAAATGTGCTTGCACACAGTCCTTGTGTGGGAAGGGAGACCAGGCCACCTCATGGACAAAGGGACAAAGAGACTACTGAATGCTCTCCTGTGGTCACAGAGCCTCAACAATCAGGTCTCAATGTGGTTTGCAAACCAGAGGTCAGGTTCTCAGACTAGCATGCTGCTCATACTTCTAATTGTCTCCTTGGAACCCAGGGGGACTTCTCTGTAATCATTCATTCTTCTAGCTTATGGAGCATTTAGTAAGCACCAAGCCCTAGGATTACAACAGTAATCCTCGCACACACTGAAAGAACGTATATTCCAGTAGGCAAAACACAACGAGCAAGTTAACAGAAACTTCAGATGCTGCTAAGTGTTAAAGAAAAGACATTGGGATGAAGGGGTGGAGAGGAAAGGAGGGAGGTGCTGTTGCCCACTGTCTAGTCTGGGATGGTCTCCTCAGAGGTGGCATTTGACCTGAAGAGTGAGAAGGACCTGCTGATGAAGACTGGGAGGGAATGTGCTCCAAACAGGGGGAACAGTAAGTGCAGAAACCTTGGAAAGAGAATGAAAGTTGTTCCAGAAGAGGAGAAGGAAGGCTGGGCCGCTGGGGCAGGGGGAAGAAGAGCCGGAGGAGATGAGGCTAGAAAGGCAGGGTCTTGCCAGCCGTGAAAAGGAAAAGATTTCATGCTGAAAGCACTAGGAAGCCAAGGGAGTGATTTAGGCAGAGGATGACACGATCTGATTTACATTTTTAAATTTTGCTCAGATAATAAAAGCCTAGGTCTAGCTTTGGCTTCACCACTTACTCACTGTGTGATATTGGGCCAAGTTCCTACATTATTAAACCTCAGTTTCCTTAAGAACTTCTTGGAAAATCAGAAGGATGACATGTGCTAACATATGTAATGTGTCTAGTTCAGAGTCTGACATCAGCGGGTGCACAATTAATGTTCCTCCTCTCTCCTGTTATCTTCCCTCTGGGCCCCAGCCTCGCCCCGATCTCTCTCCAGCTGTCACACACTAAGTGTACCCAGGGCTTGGCTGGGGTTCCAGAGCAGGGACAGAGGCTCTGTCAATTGGCAGCACAACCAGCTAAGGCAGACCCAGTGTCACCTTCTCCCACACCCCAGAGTATGTGGGCACTAGCTCTTGAGTCCTGAGACAGCAGAACCTCCTGGCATGCTGCCAGTGGGGAGGCCAGGCTGTCTGGGCACACTGGCATGCAGACACTCTGCATTTCCATGTCATTTGCTGCAGCAGTAGGGCAGTCACGGAGCTCAGGGGAAAGGTTATCATTATCACCCAAGGTTGGACTCCTCAACACTCATCTACATTTCTCCCTAAGGTCCTTCGCATCTCATCTTTGAGCCTCAATGTTTCCTGGAGAGCACTGGGGGGAAAGGGAGAAGCAAGAGGAGGAAGGCAATGATAAAGGACTTCGTCAGGCAATTTGGAGACTAAGCCAGGACTGAGAGTAGTCAAACTGACTCCCACTTCTCCCTGGAGCTAAGCTCTCACCACAACTAAATGGGGTGGGAGCTCGAGAAAGGCCCTCAACAGCTTCCTGGGTAGTTCCTAGTCTACTTGGCTGTCCTCAGGGACAAAGTGTTCCTCCTCCCTTCCTGCACTGGAATCCACCGAAAGGATGGGATGAGGTTAATTAATTGCTAGTAGAAATTCTTTGAACAGAAGAAGAGCAAGAGACCCATCATGTCTCAGAGCTAGAAGCTCCTCAACACAGTGCTAGCTGTGAAGTCCCATGAGCTACAGGCTACAGAATGGAGGTTGCAATGGCAGTGGGAAGACACAGGAAGGAAGCAGAGCAGCAGAAGAAAGGAGGAGGAGGAGACCCAGAGAATAGCCTCAGAGGATCCCCTGGAAAGCTGGGGAGCCCACAGAAGGAAGAATTTGGTTGGGCAGATGTAGCTTCAGTCTAGCATGAGACAGGGCAGAGTAAAACACAACCCATGCCATAGGCACTTCCTTCTCTTCCTTGAAAGCTTCTCCCCTTTTCCTTCCCACCATCTGAATCTGAATCTGGAAACTTCCCTATCATATCCATTCCCCCAACCCTAAGCACCCCCAAATCTTCCTCATTCTTATAGGGATCAATACACTTGCTACCCATGACAGGTCCTCCTTTTGCCTATTCAACTTCTCAGAAACTCCTGTGTGTAATTCCATTGTACTAGGCATCAAGAGTAACTAAACACTAGAGTCCTTAAACAGGGCAGGCTGGGAACAGGCAAAGAGAAAACTGTGGGAAACACAGAGGGTACTGACCAAGGTGCTGAAAAGCCCCATGGCCTTATGTCACATTTCTCCCTGTGCACCTTCTTCTCTCATCCCTACCCATACTTCAGCTTTGTTGGACCTTCAAGGCTTCATCCTGAATACAAACACATCAGCAGACTGGTTAGTCAGGTAGCTGATTTCAAGAAGTTCCTCTAGGTTACAAACCGGCCTTCCTCCCTAAAGCAGCAGGCTCTACCCCTCCCTTTCTGTCCTTAACACTGACTCCGTCTGTTCAACAGCCCTGTCAAGGACAGCCCCTGCAATCTGACCATGGTGGCAGCTGGCAGGGCCTGGGGCTGCACTTGACATCCTGATCCAACCATATTCTCAGAGAGTAAGCAGGCTGGGAGTTCCGCATGCTTGCACACACCTGCACACACCATAAACACTCATACCCTCAATGTCAGCCTAGACTAGAGAATGGTTGTTCTTACACTTCCTGGGACATGGACCTCCTGAATATGAGGGACTACAGTCCCAGAAAAATGCATACATACATGACTTTTTGCATGTCTGATTGCGAGGACCTGGGATAAGGGTGTTCTTTCCCCTGATTCCTGCCCTCGGCAACAACCCTTGCCCAGGGGTTTTGGGGTTCTCTCCAAGAAGATGTTTTTCAGGAAAATGGAGATCTTGTCCCCTTTCACTGGCTGAGATTTGGTGACACCCAATGAACAGTGCCCCTGGGACTTAGTTGAAGGGCAAAAGAAATCTGAACCACCTTCAAGGATATATCTAGTCCTCAAACTCGAGGGCTCAGCAGTTCTGTGCACTTGTGCCTACTGAAAGCCAGCACAGCCTAGGCCTGGTTTTTGTGAACAGGTGAGTGCTGAGCTCCAGGTGTCTACCTGAGTCACTGTGCAGGTTGACCATGTTTTTGCTGCCCACAGTGAGCACCACCCATATAGACAAGGCAACTGGGCTGAACCTGTCTCCAAGGCTTCCTGTGACCAAGCACAAATGGACAACTTTTCACACCTCCACACCATCCAACACATGCAATGACATGCAAAGCATACCCACATAGGTCAAGATAGATACAAACCATGTGAGAGTACAGAGAAACACAATCATCAAAACAGGATCTAACATGCAAAACTCCACAAAACACATGCATGAACACACAAACTACTCACATATACACAATCACACAAACATACTTACACACAAACACACTGTAACAATAGGCCCCCATCGTAAACCATTTGTACATATGATACAAATATATGGATCATATTCACATGCCTGAACACTCACATCCTACATCCGTGTGCCACAATGTAAACAAGCACATACACAGACACATGTTAAATGGTTTCATATACAAGTCCCTGGCCTTGAACAGTGTCCAGCAGGTTCCAATTAGCTAACCAGTAGTGGCTGAGTTCCAAAAAGTCAAACCTCTCTGTCAGTGCACTGGGAGAAGCAAAAAGGGGTCACCTGTGGTCTCCTGTCCTCAAGGGACTGACAGGCTAATTGGGAAAACAAGACTAATATACAGTGAGAGATACTAGAGAATTCAGCTCTATTTTGTGAGTTAAGAGGATTCAGAGGAAGGGGTTCTTGTTGTGGGCTGGAGGTAGTTAAGGGAGGCTCCCTGGAGGAGATGATGGCTGAGCTTGGCCCTCTTCTGTGGGCAGGACTTAGGCAAATAGAAAGAAAGGAGAGAGCATGTGCCAAGGCCCAGAGGACTGTTCATGGGAACAATATAAGGGGAGGAACCCATGCTTGCTGGAGTATAGAGGGGAGAGCTGGATGCCAGAGGCCCCCAGTGCCAGGCTAAGTCTCTTCCTGCCACATGCAGAAATAACTCCTCTAGTCTTGTGATCCAGGTTCCAGGGTTTAGGAGGTTGGAAGCAGCCTGCTGACTGTGCCTTGGGCAGCCTGTAGCAGCCTGTGGTAGTGGGCCAGCTTAAGTGAAGGCCAGCAAGGCGAGGGCAGATGAGCACCCCTGCTCTTGTTCTCCCTCAGAGCTGTGGGTAGCAGGAGCACCTGCTGGAAGGCCAGGATCAAGCTCAGTGACTGGTCCTTCTACACCTCCCCTTCACCCCCCACTCCTTCCCTGGGAGAGGTAAGTGACAGGTTGGCAGAATGCTTCAGTGACAACTATGTTGGCAAAGCAGCCTCTGTCAGCCTCTAGTTGTGGCCAAAGGATCAAAAAAAAAAAGCCTCTCAAAACTCCTTCCCAGCCTCCGAAGCCTGATACTGGAAGGTTCCCCAAAGGGCCAGCAGTGAAGAAAGGCTCAGCAAGGAAGAGCAGCCACAGGGCCTGCCTCCATCAGGAAAATGGAAAGGAAGAAGGTAAGTTCCTTTTTTGGTACCAAGAGAAATGATCACATGCTCACTCATCTTGCAGGGACAAAGAAGGGCTGCATCTGGGGCTTGGCAACATAAAAAAGGCCTCTAACACCCTCCAGGCCTTCTCCTTCACCTTGAAATTGTCCATTTCCTAGAAGAGGTGGCAGGAAGGATTGGCTGTCAGAAGTCTGGAGAAGTCACTAAGAAGAAAGCGGAGACCTTCAGGGAGAAAGAGAGGGGCTGGGCGTTCACAATGGGAAGTCTGGCCTGAGCACCCTCTGACGGTAGCCACCCCACTCCTGTCCCTTTGTGTGCTGCCCAGGGAGGCCCTCAGTGAAGAGGAGGGGAAAAGTAGGACAAGCTCTGTGTTTGAAAGGTGAAGAGATTTTCTTGAACTTGCTGGATAGGCTTCTGGCAAACCATTCCCCTGGGGCACGTGGAAAGCAGCTGGGCAAGCAGGTGGAGTTGGAGGCCACACCAGGGCAGGAAGGACACTTGCCAGCTCCTGGGCATCACTTATGGTAACTTGCTCTGCAGTGACACTAGAGGTAGCCCTCCAGTGGGAAGCAAAAAGTGGTAGTGGGCCAGCTTAAGTGAAGGCCAGCAAGGCGAGGGCGGATGAGCACCCCTGCTGGAGGGCTGGGGCTCCAAGAGACTCATGGGGATGGGCAAGAGGCAGCCCAGACCCGGACTGAAAGGACAGATGGAGGTGGTGACACTGAAGGGTACAGAGGGCAGGTGAGTGGTGCTTGGGGATATGCAGTCGGGAGAAAACTGGGACAAGCTGCCATGGGGCCATTTCCTGGGTCAGAGGGAACCAGGGATCTCACAGCAAGGCCCAACTCTGAGCCCAAGGACAGTCTCATAACAGGGTGACCAGGTCTTTCTTGGCAACCCTTAGACCCCCAGAGACTTGGTCTGCTAACCTGATACCATTTTTTTCCAGTGTACCTCCGCCACTAGTCACAGCCAATGATGGCAATCTGAAGACAATTTTCTGGGCCTGCTTTAAGGTAGAGTAGGGTATTCATAACCTAGCTAGTCTCTATCACCTAGGAGAACTCTTCCCAGAGTCCCCACAAACCCAGGAATGTCACTGTCCGTCCATTACCCTCTCGTCTTAAGGACCTGTCTCCCAATCCACAGACAAGACACAGTGAGACTGGTGAGGGAGACAGTTTGAGCGTCCCCTCTCCTCTTCCTCACGGCCCCAAACTGCCCTGCCCCCAGGCTGCCGAGCCCCACAGCCTCTGTGAAGCCTGCTTCCTCTCTATTCAATGAAAGGGCTCCTCCCTCGGACTCTGACTTCCGTCCCACATCCCGAGCATTTCTAGGACAGAACCTCTAGCCACCAGGATCACAGAAGCCTGCCGCCCCGCAGCTCCAAGCAGGCAGGAACGCTAATTGGCATTAACAGAGGCCAGGCCAGCAGCTCACAAAAGATCCTCTCTTCCTGACCAGAGCCATGCCTGGGGCACTGCCAGCTGCTGGTGTCTGCTAGTGGGGGAAGGGGCCTTTTCGTGTGGAAAGGAGCAGGAACTGAGAAGGAGGCACCCACTGGGACCGCTGGCTGGCACATACAGCCCTCAGTAAGTGGCTGGCCCTCCCTTACTCACCCTGAGCATAAATTCTCCGGTAGTGCAAAACACACAAGGAATTCCATCCCCTCAAAGCCCAATTTATATGCTTCTTTTAATCTAATCTCACCTGGTATAAAAAGCTCTGGAGCCAGCCTGCCTGCACTGATACTCCAGTACACACTTCCTATATGAGACCATGGACCAAAAAATGGTGCCTTTGTTTTTTGTCTACGAGAAGGGTATACCACTACCCACCCCACTGGGGCTGACATGACGATTCAACGCCATCCATAACAAGCATAGTGCCCAGCATTGTAGTAAGAACTCACTCAATAAATGGTACTTGCAGTTTATGTGATTATGATTATTATTTCCTTTTGTCATAGGAAGTTTCCATTTCAGGACTTCAACACTGACCATCGAGAATGGAGTAGAACGGTCACCCCAGACAAGACCCCAGACAAGTATGTTGAACAGAGGGAAGGAAAGAAGTGTGTGTGCATTTATCACAGGAGAAGCGAGTTTTCTGTAGACAAGGAAGATCCCCATTTAATATGCCATCGAAAAGACTGCTTGTCCTTGCCTAAAATTTCACCAATGTTGATTCATTCCTTTGAGTAAAGCACCACTCACTTCCCATTGGCCCCCTTTAAGATGCAAACAGTCACACTTTAGTTTGAATGAGTTATAAGAGTGACTGGTGGAAGAGGTGCTTTGAGAGCACTAGAGCCTCAGTGGGGAGGAGAGAATTTTGACATAGAAAGTGCCAAAGGGATCATACAATTTTGCAAGAGGCTGGCTCTAAGAAAATTGAGTGCAGGACACTGCAATTTCCTTTAGTAACAGTTCAGATGTGACTGAACCTCATATTCAAGAATGTCTTCCTTGTCTCTGTCCTAAATCCTTCATGCTAGGGATTATAGAATAAAATGATCATCTATTTCTCCCCTTTATGGGCCCAGCACAGGATGTATGACTGTATTTGTTCCTGAAGATTTTCTTTTTCTCTTGGTACGAACTATCCATATGCAATCTCAATCCTAAAGTGATTTTCATTTGCTGGGGAAATTTGAAGACTATCTCTTGCCAGTCTGAGGTTAAACACAGAGGGAAATCTAAATGCAATTTTCCTGTTTGAGAAGCAGTTACAATATTTTTAAGCAATTGAAGCTTCAAAATTTCAAATTCAACATGCAGTTAGGTCTCAACCAGAGGAACTACAGATTTTGCAAAGTTTACAAAACAGCGGAATATTTCAGTGGCTTTTCTCTGAGTGCTGAATCTTGGAGTGTTTCATAAATGAAGATGTTCTGGGAGACTAGGTATCATTTTATTGGTGTTTGGCTTTCAGCTGGGGCCTTTTAAAGTGAATGTTACATGGGGAAAAGGTAAGAGGAGAGATGCTGTAACAAAGTGCCAGGGCAATGACACATTTTAAGTAACATTATTTATCAACATTTATTGGCATCTGGAGTTAACAAACACTCTGGTCTATCCCCATTGAACATTCGCAGTAAATTTAAAGGCCTTGTTTTGACTTCGGCACAGTGAAGACGACCCAGCTAGGGTTCATGTGTCACTTTGCAGAAGCAGACTAGTGGATGCCAGGGACGACAGCAGAGTGATGGAGACCAGATCCTGTCGTTAACCTGTTTCTGGTCCATTCTCTAGATCTGGAGGACTCAGTCTGCTTCATGAGCTCCCCCCATCCACTGTATCAAGTGTACAGAGGGCACTAGAAACACAAGAATCAACACTGCGCGCTCTACCCACCAAGGCTAAGGGGCAGCCGTGGAGACCATCTCCATAACCACAGCTGATTGAGACATTACCAGGAACCTGGAGGATGATCCACAGACTGGGGACTTCTGCTGTGGCTGGGTGGGGGAAAGAGGGAAGGAAAAGGTAAACTGGGTCAATCAGACTTTCTCAACAGGGAATCTAAACAGGCAAACAGGATTGTGATGGATAAGGATATGTAATGTTTTGGCCTGCCCAGCACCCATTTCACATTCTTTCTGGTGAGAAATTACTTGGGGAGCAATTCCTCTACCTCTTTTAGATCCTAGAATTTAGGCAAGTTGGCCTTCCCTACCCCCCAGATACGTTGGTGGAGTCCCAATCCCAGACCTGATCTGTCAGCAGACTGCATCCCCTGACTCCGACGATGGGTTCAGGAGGGGGAAGTGGCTTCAGGAAGACACCCAAACAGCTGTGGCTTAAACAGTTTATTTCTTTCTCATATAAAAGTTCAGTGGATACAGGAGCTCCCCTCCATAAAAAAACCCCAGGAAAAAAGTCCTCTTTATTGCTCTAAGTTACTCTCCTCACCACTGTGATCACACTCCAGTCAGCCAGACAGTGAGGTAAAGGGAGATAAGTATAGCTTTGCCTTCTAAAGCACCAACCCAAAAGATGCATACATCACTTTTGCTTTTATCTCATTATCCAGAATTTGGTCCCAAGTCATACCTACTTGCAAAGGAGGCCAGAGACCCAGCTACAAACTTTTCCCAGGTTGCAAGAAGAAAATGGCAACTGGGAAGAAAAGCAGAGGGTTCGAGCATCCTGCCATAGCTGTCTTGCTATCCCCATGCCTGAATCTGTTGAAAGATGAAGTTGACACAGAGGGAAGAAGAGATGAGAGGTGGCCAAAAAAATAAAGTCACTAGGGCTGAAAGACCCAGCCATGCTCGGTGCCAGTTCTACTTTGGAGCGTGCGTTTCTTTCTCTCCTTGTTCAAACTAGAATGATTTGGGTTCTAGCATGTGAGCCTAAAGAGTCTGGCTAACCCATGGTAAGATCAGTAAGTAAATGGTGATCAAGAAGAAAAAGGATAAAAGAGACCATGACAGAGATGCCAGTCATGAGGAAACACGAGCACATCAGTAGGTGGCCGGGGAAGAGTGGACGCGCTGGGAGAAGCTCAGCTGCCTGAGCGTCCACCTCTGCCTGCAGAGGCCCCTCCTGCCAAGTCACTTTGAGGTTCAAATTTCCTTCTTGGTCAGCTGCAATGTATGAAGCTGTTTTGTTGTTCAAAATGCTTCCCGTTCCTCCAGTGGGTGACCTTTCTGAAGGAGGAATACAGTCCTTTCGATGTCAGGTTTAGCCACATGATTTGCTTTGAGCAATAAAGTGTGAGTGTCTGCTTTAAGGTCCAGTGCGGATCCTCTGTTGGCCTGGGCTCCAGAGTGAAGATCACATAGAGCAGGGCTGCTGTTGGCCCTTGGCAGACATGCAAGGGAGAAACGTTAGTCAGTGGCCTCTGAGATTTGAGGATTGTCTGTTACTGCAGCGTAACATAATGTATGCTGACTGATGGTGCAGTGTCTTTAAGGCCTGGATGTACTGCAGTTCTGCCAGTCTTTAAGTTTGATTGTTCATCTTTCCCTGTGTAGTCAGGTACATATTTCCTGAAGGTACACCCTCTCCCTTCCTTACAGCCAACAGGGAGTAGGCCTTGAACAATCACCCTGATCACTTTGGAGAGCTCTATCCATGAAGCCAGAGTGACAGGCCTACATTTTATGATCAATTACCTAGTTACCAAGTCCCTTTCCAATTCCTATACCCAATACTTCCTATAGCCCTAAGAGGACCTGGAATAGATCTGACTGTTATAAAACAGAATAACTGCATAATTTAAGTAATTTTATATTTGTAAATTTTACAGAATTTCTGTGAAACAAAGTCAGAAATAGATCATTTTACAGATGCTGATTTCCTCCAACCTAGGATGTTTTACCAAGAGTACATGCTGCACTGGCAATGGTAATGATGATGGCGACAGGATCTTAGGCAGCACCTTTACATTTCCAAAGCAGGTCATATGTTTGCTTGTTTGAAATTCATAATAGCCTGCAAATATTATCCCAATCTGACCTACAGGGAGACTGGGGCTCAGAAAGTTGAAGAGACTTTACAAATTATGTAGCTGATATTGTATCTCTCATCTTCTTGTCCCATTTTCTCTCCCCTACCTGCTACATTAGTCACAGCAGAGGAGATTACCCACCTCCATGACAGGAGCTCAGGAAGTCAATTAGAGAGCCCCCTGATTTGAATAAGTAGATACATGAATATATGACTAAATGAAAGGATGGATGATGGACAAATGGGTGTGTGGATTGATGGACAGATAAATGGATAGATGGGTAGAGGGATGATGGGTGGATGGATGGAGGATGGCTGGCTGGCTGGATGGGTGAGTGGTGGGGTGGATGGGTGGATGGACTGATGGATGGATGGATGGATAGATGGGCGGATGGATGGGTGGATGGGTGGATGTATGTATGTATTTCTTTTATGTGAATGGTCAGCTGGATGGATGGGATTTTTGAGGTCTGAGGGAAAAGACAATGGCATTTTCTTACAGTCTGGTAAGTTCAAACATAGACTCTTAATATCCTACCACCCAGGATACCCTATATTTGACCAACATGTTAACCATACCCAAGAATTTTCATTCTCCCTCTCCTATAAGAAAATATTAGTTTATCCAGAAGGCTGTCCATTGCTACTTTACAATGTATTAGCCATGTCCACTTCACCTCTCCAAGCCTCAGTTTCTTTTGTAAAATGGGGATGAAACAAGCAGCTTCTTTACAGGATTGTTGTGGGAATACATAATATCTATGGATCATCTAGTAAAGTGCCTAATATATCATAAGTTCTCAATAAATAAAAACCCTTGTTGTTAGTATTCCCTGAAGTTCAGGATGGTTGCCTGTGGAAATCAAGGTAAGTCCCCACTAAGCATACTATATTGTCATTAGGGTCTTTAGCCCTTTTTCATTAGTGGTTGAATCTGTAATAATACAATAACCTTTATTTTATTACACAGCCCTTGGAAATTGAGGGTTTCATCCATGTCAATTAATTCCTTCGCAGCCCACGTTGGCAGTGACAATCAGAATGTCAAAATGTCTCAGAGGATTCCTAGGAAATCTGAGGCACTTCACGATGAGCCTTCCCGGGGTGAGAGACCAGCCGGAGTGAATCACTAATGCACTTCACAGGAAGGGGGACTCTTCCGAAATGCTAATACAATCAACCCAAAAGGCAAACTTCAAGCTTCCTGCTCAGTGCTCAGAGAGGTGCTCCCAGAGCCCAACGCTCTGCACAGAGGAGCTGCCGTCCTGTACCCTCACCAGCCTGCCCAAAGAGCAGTGGTCCATCCTCAGCAAGTTGCCCATGCCCCTCACAGGCCCCAAATGTACTTCTCCTTGCAGTCAGCCAGGACAGTGTGCCCAGATGAACTGGTTACCTGACCCACCTCTGCTCCAAAGCAGCAGCACATTTCTGGAGAACGTTTGACCAAGAAGAAGCCTCCATGGGATGAGGAAGGAGATCACTAAATGAACAAGGAACTGTTTGGTTCTCAGCGTCTGCTCCTGGGGCCACTTCATAGGATCCTCTGGAGCCAGACCACCTCCATTCAAACCCTAGTTCTCCCTCCCCCAGCAGTGTGGCCTTGAATACATGACTTAACCTTGCATGCCTTACTTTGCTCATTTGTAAAATGCATGTACTAAAAATCCCTACCTCCTAGAGTTGTGTGAGGATTTAATGATTTAATAAATATACAGCGCTTACAATGCCTGGTGCATGAGAGGCACTATATGCATGCTCGCTATCATTATTCATTCTTTCCTGTACTCCTTCATTCATGCATGCATTAATTCTTCCACCCATCCATTTATCCCTGCACTCATGCATGCATCCAACATTTCTATCTGAACCTCTGATGAGGTCATGTTAAAAATGAATAATAAATATCAAGGTTAGGGGTGAGAGACAAAAAGCTGACAGAGGTAGTATGAAGAACATGTCCTAAAAGCCACCTGTTTGTTAAGACAGTTTTCTCTAAAATCTCCAAGTGCGTGATTTTGTTCATGCTGGATACGTCTGTCCTCAGAAAACTTTCACTCGTCCTTTAAGGCTCAGTGCAAGAGTTACCTCCTGGCTGAAAATTTTCTCTCTCTCAGGCATAGCACTTTTCCATCTCCTCAATAAATGTTTGTTTTAATAAGTAAATGATTGATTGAGTGAATAAAGGCTCCCAGTGCTCTTTGTTCATGTTAATATTGTGACCTATATCACCTTGCATTATAATTAGTCACTTGTGCTCTTCCCTCTGCCTGGAACACTTTTTCCCCTTCTAAGTGGGCCACTCCTACTTATCATTCAGGTTTCGTTTAGAAATCACTTCTTCCCAGAAGCCTTCTTTGACTTACCACATGTCATGCTGGGGCATCTCCTACAAGCTCCGCCCCCCCCCACCTCCCTAGCCCTGGTCAGCTGTGAGGTAATTCCTGGCTCAGCTGACTATCTCTGCCACAGGACTCATCTTCTGCAAGGTGAGAGGCCACCATGGCTGGTGTTCCCAGCACCCAATAAAATGCCAGGTTCCCTTGTCCACAGCATGCAAGTGCCAACCAAAGAGATGGGAATTACACAATTGTATACAGCCACACTGCCCTGGAGTGGAGCCTGACAACAAACAAGCACACTATTTGGGGAATTCATAGAAAGTAATAAAGCTCAGCCAGGCCCCCAGGCCCCTATGCCAATGTTGCTTGAGTCCCCTTCCATACAGGGCGGAGGTATTGCAGGTTATCTCTTTCCTCCTCTGTTTGGGGTATTTTGTGTTTGAGAAGTTCTCAGAGCACTTGGAGGGGTGAAGGGCAGCAATGACGGATGCATGGAGCATGGATGGATGGAATGGGAGACAGAGGTAGTTCCCTAGGCCTGAAAGTAAGAAGGCTGATGCTTTCACCTTGATAATAAGAAATACAGAATGATTCTTGGGGATAATGTAGGCCTGCCCTCCACCTTCCAGATCAGTCGGGGGGCACCTGAAACTCCTCCTTCCCCAAACATTTAGACCTTGCAGGACAGATCCCACAGAAGCACAATAGACAAGTGGTTAAGAGCCTCACCTCCTATTACCTGTGTGCTTTTAGATAAGTTGCTCAACATTTCTGAACTTTGTTCCCTCATCTGTTTAAGGCTGATACCTCACCAGGGAGGTGTGAGAATTAAAACAGCACATGCAACATGCCCAGCATAAACGCTCAAAGAATGCTTGCTGATATTGTTGCTGCTATTAATCATCTGATCAGAGTCAGATGGGTGCTCAGAACAGATCTGAAGTGAGGCCCTGATCCACCTGAACTCAATTCAGCACCCTTCCTACCCCAAGGGGCCCAGGGAGAAAGGAGGACCTGTCAGAACCAGAATCTTTGACAGCTCACGTCAGTGCTCTTCCAACTACACCATCAGTAAATGTCACTGCTGAGTACAGACTGACCTCATGCCCCTCCTCAGCTTCTAGAGGCTACATGTATAGTGGAGGCTGAGACTAGACTCTGAGCTGAAGCCCTGCATCCGTCTGGCCCTTAACAGTCGTGAGCTTGGGTGAGTTGCTTGGCCTCTATGAGCTTTAGTTTCCTCATCTGTGTGATGGGAAAATCATAGTAATGTGCCCTAATGTGAAGGGTGGTTTAGATAGTCGGGAAATGCAATGAGAGCACTCAGCACACTGGCTCAGAGTAACAACAGAGTATTAACTATTCATTATTTTTATATTATTTTATTAGCAAGTGTGTAAGGAGCAGAAGATTGAAATTATGTCCTTGGTGGAAGCTCTTGTTCTTCCTGGAAGCCCAGGTGCTCCTGACATGAGCACCCCATGCCCATTTCAGGGAACCCCCACTTATTGTAGGATCCCCTCCCCACACTGTTAAGAAGCTGTGGCCTCTCTCCCCCACCAGGGGATGCTAATCTTAAAGTCCTCTCTCTAACATTCCAGAGTCCATGAAATGCAGTTCTTACCCTTATTCCAGAGGAATCCCGCCCACCCCCTTAGCCCACTCCAGGCTGGGCTGGGTGCTGGAGCAACCTCTGTCTCCCACAGGCATACAAAAGCCTGCTCTGACTAGCACCATGGCTTCTGAGTGCTTTGTTCTACCCGTCTGAGTCAGGCGGGCGTCTGGTCCTCAGGGATTCCAACTAGCCCGGGTTTGTTCCCAAGTTAGCATCGCTGCTCTCACCCAGTGTCATCCAAAGTGCTGTTTGTCCCCACAGGCCCAGAGCAGCTTGAAGCTCCTCCAATCCTCATACCGGGGTGTTTCAGAGGGGAGGGGAGATTCCACACCTCTGGCTCTCATATCTCCCACTACCTTCTTTTCTGTGAGCAGATCTAGGGGCCCCCACCTTCAGGTGCCCATAGGCCTGAGGAGGTGTCGAAACCACTGAACCTGACGGGTATAACTGTAGGAGATGCCAGCCGTCTCCTCCAGATGCAGGCTAAAAATACAGAGGAGGAAGGGCCCTCCATAATGGAGACTTTAAGAGCCTGTGACATGTGGCAACGGCTGTGCGGCCGCTAATGAGCTCCAAGCCGGTCGATGCCCTAGCCTGGAGTGAACGCGTGGGCTGGGAGCAGGGATGGGGGTGTCACTCAGCATTTGTCCATCCTGGCTCAGAAGTCTGGGATGCTGGTATGGGCTAGGTGCTTGGGGACTGGCTCGAGTGACCCCTTGACATCCAGATGGGGAGACTGAGGTCAAGTGACAGGACGTTGGAAGACATGTCAAGAAAAGTCAGATCTCAAGAGACCCCAGATCAGACCTCTGCATCTCCAACTCCCTGCCTTGCTCCCCAACCGGGGCCCCAGAGCCCATCAGAAAGTCTGCACTGGGAGATCCTGGCAAATGGGTGTCATGTCTGGCTGAATGAACACATGAATACGTGAATGAATAAACACTTTCCTCACTGCAGTATGAGCTCCCCAGTGGTGAGGACTGCAACTTAGGCAGCCAGCTGATTCAGAGTGCCTGGCATGGAATAGATACTTAACAGGCTACTGAATGAGTGAATACCTGACCTGCAAGCCCTTGATCGACCCCCTTGACCTATCCCCTTCCTGAGTGTGGAGACAAGGAAACCTATGGAATTTATGCCTGGGGCTCTTCACTGATCCTCCCACTCAAAGAGCTGACCTGCAGATCTACTACCAGAGAGTAAGAACCAAAGCACAGCAGATACCTAGTAAATACTTGGGGACCACAATCCTAAAAACTTTGCACAAACTATTTCATTTAGTCCTCACATCCACCTAACTGTGTGAAATTCAAAGTTGATACCTTTTTTTAAAAATTTATTTACACATGGGCCCTCCCTGGTGGCGCAGCGGGTTAGAGCACAGCACTGAGAATCTAAAGCCGCTTCCTCATGAGTTCGATTCCCGCCTGCCCCGGAGGTGACCGCATGGCGTGGCAGACCTCTCCTGACCCGCCCGCTGCTCCCCTCAGCAGTGTATTTCGTTGATCTGCCTGTTCTGCACTCCACTCTGTCTCTGGTGAATTCTCTCACCCTCCACATCTCTGGCCTGTATCCCAGTTCTGTATGCACAAATAAAAAAAATAATAATAATAAAATAAAATCTTTAAAAAAAAAATTTATTTACACGTCCAAGAGCGGGAATACAGGCCAGAGGTGTGGGGATGGGGGTTGTGAGAGGGTTCTGGGGAGCAGAACAGGTAGGAGGACTGAAATACACTGCTGAGGGGAGCAGTGGGCGGGACAGGAGCAGTCTGCCGCGCCACGTGGGTCACCTCCCTGGCTGAGGATCGAACTCAGTGCTGCAGTGGCTGCTGATAGCTTCACAGTGCTGCATCTTAACCCCTTGCATCACCAGGGAGGCTCCTTTATAGTCCTTTTACACAAGAGGAAACCATAGGTCTTAGATAGGCTACATGACTTGCCTCGGTACATCTCTAGGAAGAGGCGGGGCCAGGATTCAAACTCAGGCCACCCTGTCCCCTGCATCCTTGACCACTCTGCTCCCCTGCCTCACCTACAGTCCAGCCCCAGAGAAGATAATTTTGGGCCAGAGAAAGCCATGCAGAATGGAGGTAAAAAATACCTCTAGGGCCCATAAAGTGTTTGATAAATTCCAGGAGAAGAATAGAAAGAAATAATGAGCATTTGTCAGAGCCTTTTATAGCATATAAGACGCTTTTCCCTGCATTCTCTCATTTGATCTTCTCCACAGAACTGGGAGGAAAGTATTATCATTAGCTACATTTTATTGGTAAGGAAAGTCAGGCTCCCACATCTCCCAGCTCGCACCAGGCAGTCTTCATGGCTGGGGGTAGAGGAAAACAGGAATCCATGATGGGGATTTGCTTTTTATTTCCTGGCAGTTGCCATACCTCTACCCAGATTGTCACTGTCTGTAAGGCTAGATCTGGGCAGAGGTCCATATGACAATTCTGAGCACCCTAAAAAAGGGAAAAGGTAGCAGGGGACAGAGGCCAGACCAGACGCCACCTCCTCCAAGGAGCCTGCCTGGACCTGCCAGCCCTCAGGAATGCTGCTTTTCTCAGAGCTGTCCATCTCTTCCATTCTTCTGGCCACTCCCAAGGCAGGGCAGAGCTTGTTAGCGCTAAGTGGTGACAAAAGGTATTAACCAACAATGAGTTACCTGACCGTGGGAAATAAGCAAGAGACTGCTCAAGCAGTGGTTTGTGATGGTTCTGACCAGAAGAAATGTGTGGAATAAGACCAGACCCCTCACACTATCAGGCTTCCATGTAGCTGTCAACTCTGAGCATCAGAACATGTGGCCAAGTTTGGGCACAAAGTAGGTGGGGTGACTCCTTTCTTAGTGCTCCCAATGAGAAACACAAATTCAAATTCAGATGGAAGATGGTATGGAGTTCCTCTATTAGACCCAGTCCCACTTTTCAAAAGTGAGTGGAGGTGTGAGTGGGGGTGTGAGGAAGTGACTGGCCCATACTTACTTGGAACTTCCTCAGTTGAATATAGGGCCAGTTGTGTACACCAAAAATATTGCCACCTTTAGTTTTTGTACCAATTTTAGATGAATGGAGAAATACTGTTTCTCACTAACCCCACAAAAAGAGATCCCTGATTTACTGAATGTTTGGGATACCAGTTAGTATAGACAGTGGGGTTCTTACAGCCCTTGAGACTGAGCAATAGGAGCCAGAGCAGGAATGAGCTCTAAAAGTTTTCATGAAGACATACAACAAACACTTGTTACCCCTGCTGTATATCAGACACTGTACTAGGCTCAGAAGGACAGTGGAGAACTAGACAGACAATCCCTGTTGTCAGGAATTTCCTGTCCAGCAGGGAACAGATGAACAAACATCACAGGTTGGTAGCTGCTCTAAGTGGGTAGGAAGAGGGCTGTTGTCAAGGGAAGGTGATTACAGAAACCCAGAGGAAGTTCCTTACCCAATCAAAGAAAGAGGCCTCCAGGAGGAGGTGGTGGTGCTTGGCCTGAGTCATAAAGAATGTGTAGGAGGCTGATGAACTACTGGTTGGAATCTGAGCTCTGCTGCTCCTTGCTGGTGACTTTGGCCAAGTCACCTGACTTCTCTGTGCCTCTGTTTCCTCATATATAAAATAGGGATGATAATAATCATTTACCTCATGGGGTTGTGAGGATTAAATGAGATAATACACAGGACACACTGGAACAGTGCCTGGCAAATGACAGACATCTTCTACATGTGAATAATAATTGTTTTTACCTGTAGGTTGTTGTGGAGACTAAATAAAGCCACACATTCAGGAGGCATTTAGCACGGAGTAAGTGCACTATAAGTGTAAGCTATTATTTTTGTTATTAAGTAGGCATTTGCCAATACTAACCAGGTGGATGGGAGGGTTAGGGAGGAGTGGAATTTCCAAAGCAGAGACAACAGCATATGCAAAGGCCTGGAGGCCCCAGCAAGTCTGGTGCACTTGGCAAAGTTTAGAAGTTCAATTAGACGGGCATACAGCCTGGGTTCTACAAGTGACACAGGATGGGGCTGGAGAGGTGGAGGGAGGACTGGATCTGGAGGCTTTGGGAAAGAAGAGTCCTCCTCCCTTCAGAAACAGCTTGGCTAAGGGAGCAGCAGTAGCTTGCCTGGGGGAGGGGGAGGGGAAGAGGGAAGGGGAGAGGGCTGTTCTGCCCCCATCCCCCATCCTACTGAGTGCCACTCTGCATGGAGCCACGGGCTGTCAATTAGGCAGCCTTAGTGCAAGAGGCTCTCTTTCCTCATGCAATACATGTCACATCCGGGAACGATCAAAACAGCTTTGCTGTGGCAAAACGTCTTGTGCTACGTGTTTGTTCTTTGGTGTCTGAGCGTAACTCCTGTTCTTCCTGAGATACCTGTGATTTGCTGGTCCCTGACAGCCATTACCTGCTCAAAGTCTGGCTGCCATACAACCCACTGGTGCACCCCCCCCATTCCTTCCCCAGAACGCTAAATGCTGCTCCAGGCCACAGGGGGTGGAGGCTGACACAGTTACAAGGACAACCCATTTTAGCAATCACTTGGACCACTTGGGAATGCCTACTGTGTGCCAGGTACACTGAATGTCTCACTCATCTGCCCAGCAAACCCACAGTTAGGCTTTACTATCTTTGCGTAAATGAAGTACAGTGTTAGGCTAGGTCCAGCGGGCTCAGTGTCAGTGGTTGAATTTGAACCCATTCTCAGGAAACAGGCCACAACGGCAGGCTGTCTCTCCAGCTACTTCCCTCACAGAAAGCTGTGGCCGAAGGAAAGCCTGAGGTCAACAGAAGGGAGGTCAGCTCATCTGACCCTAGTGTCCACGCCCCTGCCCCCTTGCCCCACCCCCTAGGGCAAGCAACCTTGGAGGTACTGGGGATGTTAGGCACAGGCCAACTCCTCGCAGCCAGCCCTTCTGGTCTTCTCCAGATCCTGGACTCTACGCTGCCCCCCCGCCTCCGCCCCCGCCCCCCCAGTCTTCCTTTGAGATCATAGATGTCAAGCATTTGAGTTAATTGTTTATTATTATCATTAGGGGTGCAATCAGAGCTTTATGTAATCTTTGAACACCTTTCCCGTCTCCTATTTCCATCCATTTTCTAGGACCTCTGAGAGCAGGAGGCAAAGAAGATACAGGCCTTCCATATTCAGTGACAAGCCCCTTGAGGGAAAAGGACTGTCTGTCTTATTCACCCCTGTTTTCCCAGTGAGTCGAACCCTAGTAAGTTCTCAGAAAACACCTATGAATAATTATATCCACAGATGTCACTATTGAGTTGCACTGAACAATTCACTTACGTGATCCCACTTAGTTGTGAAAGTAATCATATAAAGCACACATTATTTTCCCCAAGGAAGAGAAAACCAAAACTGAAAGATGGAGCAAGAAATCACAGACCAGACACCTTGGGAGTTGGGGTGATTCAATTCGGACTGCCTGATTCCAAGCCTGTGTTTCTTAAAACCCTAATTTATGTGTAATCTAATCAATCATCAATGAGTGAACGAGTGAATGGATACAGCTAATGCATCCTCCACATCAGCTGTACCAGACTGACCCCACCCCCCACCATCTCCTAGGATACTGTCTTCTTCTGCTCATCCTGCCCCACCCCTCCACCCTGCCCTTGGCCATGGGCTCACAGCAAAGCCTTTCCCAACAAGGCTTATTATTTCTAATCTTAGCAGAAAAACCTCAGTTCAAAGGCATTTCAATTCCATTCGAGTCAAGGAACAGTTCTCACTTTGCCTCTCTGACCCCCACCACCCTGCCTCCTCCTCCAACTGGCGCCAACACGCAAGATAAATCTTTCCTCAGAAATATAATAGTTGTTCTTCCTCTTCCCGTTGAAGCCTCTGCCAGGTAATTAGCATACGCTGACACCTTGATAGACGAAAAGAAAGGCATGAGATAATTCCCTTTTTCTTTAACCATTATAGTATGAAGCAGCCTTTCAATTTGCCAGTTACCCAATCCAGCATTCCTGAACGCAGCCCACCGTGTGACATGTTATTCTAGTTGATCCTACCATCTCTGGTATTCATCACCAACCCTGGGTCACACTTGATAGAGCAAATTCTCCCTCTTCACACTGACACCTCTCTGGTAGGAGGAGCAGCCAGGGTTCAGATGGTCTGGAAATTGTGGGACCATGTGGTCAGACTTGGTCAGGCGCCCCCAGCTGGCAGCCAGAGACCTTGCAAGGGTCTCAAATCTCCAGAAGGAATTTTCAGAATCCTTTCCCTCTTCTTTCCCTGTTCCCCAAAAGAAACTGTCCTTTCACCAGGGTTATGGGAGTCTCTGTATTTGATGCACCAAGAATCTCAGTTTTCAACTGGTGGTTTTCTCTCTTCTCACCAACAGAGAGAAAGACACACAGAGATAAGGCAAGCAGCTTGCTCCTTCATTTGTTCAAGGTGGGCCTAGCAGTCACCAGGTCCTCTGTGAGCTTTGGGATCAGGTGCTCCATACCTGAGTTAAAAACCAAAACTCAGATCCTTTATCCTGCCAGAAGTTTCCCAAGGAAGCCTTCAACCCCTCTGTCAACTCTAGGCAGGAGGCTCAGCTGCCCCAACTTTCCTCCTCCCGCTTGTCCATCTGCATCTCCCCTTGCTGGGACAAGTTCCTGACACCCTCACACACGGGGCCCAGGTCTATGGGTGAGCGCCAGCCAGCCTGAGCTATCCTAGCAGCTCAGTTAAGATAAGGTAAGAACTGTTTTTCAAGGAAAGTCGTCTAGCAAACAGAGAGAAGAATAAAGAGAAAGAAGGGAAGGGTTACAAAAGCTGGGAAAGGTGGGTCCAGAGCTGGGGTTCCTGACTTTATAAAGGAGTTCAAGCCTGATCATAATCCGCTTGGCCTTCTGGGGCTTAGTCCCACAAATAGCACCTGCGGGCTCAAGCGGCAGGCCTTGGGATAGCACTCGGGTCGCTAGGTGACCTGTCAGCTATGTGTTGGGAGGTCTGTAGACCAGAGTCCACCTGAGTCACATGGATCACTGCTTCCTTGCTTCGTGGGGCACCCTGCTGGCACTTCAAGCTGCCTTGGCCTCCAGATCTGTCTCCCAGATCACTATCTGCCGCCCCCTCCTCCCATCTACTCTCCGAACATGAAAAGCAGAGAATTATTTCTTCTAATTCAGATGTTATCATTTATGGTTAAAAACAGCATCTGAAAAACTACCAGAATGGACCAAAAGAGCAGGGCCTGAATACCTGAGGTGGACACAGTGACTTGCCAGACCTCCCTGGGGAAAGGCTGCTGTCCAGGTGCCAAGAGTGGTGGGCCAAGCACCTCCAGTTCCAGCCCCTCGGGGACGGCCTCAGCACAGTGACCCGCCTCACCCATGTTCCTGGCTCTCCTGGGGTCTCCACATCCAGCAGTTGGCTGAGATGCGGCAAGAAGGACAAGCCTTCTTTGGCTCAACTCTGAATGGCCTTTCTTACCCTAAGTTCCCCATCGGCTGGCCACAGCTGTCCCAGGCCTGCACCTCTGTTTCACTTCCCTTTTGCCCGCACCCGCATTCTCTACTTTTCAAGGGAACACTCACAAAATCAAAGCCAAAAATAACTACTGACGTCCCATCGCATTTTCGTCTTCTCCAAGAGCCAGTAAGGTCTTACCACACCCTGACCCCTGCATGCCTTCAGCTCATGTCACCAAGTTCTCTCTGACCAATGCCTTGTTTAAAATGTCCACTTTGGGCCTCCTTGGTGGCACAGGGATTAAAGTCTCAGCACTATCATGCTATCGCCAACCATTGTGGCCTGAGTTTGATCCCCGGCCAGGGAGATCACCCACATGGCACTGTGTTGCCCGCTGCTCCCCTCAGCAGTGTGTTTTAGTAGATCCCACCTGTTCTGCTCCCCACTCTGTATCTGGTGAATCCTCTCACCTCCATACCTCTGGCTTACACCCCAGTTCTTGTATGTATAAATAAATAAATCTTAGAAAAATAAAATGTCCACTTCGCCAAACCCATTATATTCTTCCTGCTTATTATTTACCACTATGTACCATTTTATGTATATGTCTACATATACATATAGATCTTGCTGATCTTGAATATATTATTACTATCTTGTTTATTTTCTGTCTTCCCACTAGGACATAAGCTCCAGAAGGGCAGGCATTTTTCTTTTTGTTCCTGTTGCACCTTCAATGTAGCAGTGCCTGGCACATGCTCAACAGTCAGTTGCTGAATGAAACAAGTGAATCCCCTACTTGTTCCTCAGACACAGTGCCTGGAACACAGTAGGCATGAAATAAATATTTGTAGAATAAATGAAAAGATGAATGAAGCTGTGTCCACAGGTGGGCCCCTGTCTAAAATCCTCCTTTTTGCTCTCATGGACCCCATCTGTTCTCCAGTTTCCCAAGTTCTCACTTGTGACCCTTCCAGGGGGCCGAGATCACAGGGCTCTGGAGACAGAAGAGTCCGACCCTGTCTCCCATCATGCACAAGCCCTGATGACAGACTCTCTGACCATCAGCAGTCCGGTCAGTGGTCACAACCCAGAGATCCAGAACCAGACTCCCTGCATTCAGATCCTGGATGTACCACTCACCAATTGTGTGACCTTAACATCTGTGAGTCTCATATTTGCAAAAGAAGGATGACAATCCCTGCCTGATGGGGTTCTGGGAGGTCTCCCTACTAAATCCTGAATGCGTAGAGGGAAGGAGCCAAGTCTGCAACTTCAAAGCTGACTCCTCACACTTAGTAGTACCTAACAAACAGCAGGCAGAGTCCTGTGTTTCCACTCTGGCCCCCGCACATATATAAGTGAAACTGGTTTGCTAGCATGGCAGAGACAGACCCCCAAGGCCACCTGCAGAGGGTTTTCCTGAATCACCCAGGATTTGCCTTCTCCGGCCCTGGCCCCTATTCTCTCATCTGGCAGGTGGAAATGGGGAGGAAGAAGTCCAGGGGTAGGCATTGTCAACCATCTTAAATCCAGGGGTCCCCATGTATTCCCAGCTCTCCAAGCTAGCGTGGTGCCTCTGTTCATGGACACCTGGCCAAACCCCAATCTTTGCACTTGTGTCTCCTCTCCTCACCCAGGATCCGATCAAGTCTCCCATCCACACAGCTTCCAGCCTCCGCCAGCTCAGGCTGCACTGTTCTTTCCTCGTTGTGACCACCCACTGCATATTATCGACTGAATCTTGCTTCCTGGCATTTGCTTCCACCTAGCCTGGCATTTGATTAGGACCTGTGTGAGTTCTCATCTCACTTACCTGTCAGATCTCCCCAAATCAACTTTTAATAATAATAATGCTCCCTCAACATCTGAGATCCTCTGGGCACCTACACAAAGGGCTTCCATGTCTTTTTTTCTCTCTATCTCAAGCACCACCCCAGGAAGTGGAAGGTGGGAATCAAGACTTCTTATTCTATAAAAAAAAAAAAAAAAAAAAGCAGTCAAGGCTCAGATGGTTAAACCAGAATTTCTTCACCCAGCCTGGCTTCCACCCTTCACCAGTTCAGTCACTGGCACCAGTGTCCACCACCAAGATTTCTGAATCAGGGCAACATCCCCTCTCTTCGCCTCATCCTCCCCCTCACAGCAGAGTCCCCAAACTCTGCAGAGGACACTCAAGTCTGTCTCCAGACCATTCACTGTTTTCCCTGGCTGCCTTGGTCCACAGGAGCTGGCCTTCAACTCTCTCTGAGGGCTCTCCCTCCCCACCGCCACTACTGCTCCACCCCACCCCATGCATTCTGTACACTGCGCATACAGACGGCGCAAACTCATGCATTAATTTAGTTCTTCATTCATTCAATCAAGCTACTGAAAGCTACTGCAAGCCGTGTACTGTTCCAGATGCTCAGGGTACAGCTGTGGACGAAACAAAACACTTGCCCTCATGGAACTTACATTCCAACAAGGAAATGGAGGACAAATGAGGAATAACCCAGTATAGTATTAGAAAGTGCTGTCAGATAGGAAAGCAGGAAACAGGGAGAGCTCAGGCAGGACAGAGTTTGTTTTACACAGAGGAGGAAGGGAAGCCCTCATGCCTGAACGAAGTGAGGGAGCGAGCTTTGCTGATTCCTGGGGCCGTTCTAGGTACATGGAACAGCAAGCGCAAACTCCTCTTGTGGGATTGTGCTTTGACAAGTTCATGTTTGAGGAAGTGTGCAGAGACCAGGAAAGCTACAGGAGCAAAAGAGGAGGAAGAGATTAGGCAGGAGGCCACACCTTTAGGGGTTGTAGAGACTGGCTTTGACACTGCGTGAGTGTGGAGCCATTGGAGGGTTTGAGCAGAGGAGTGACACGACTCCATTTACATTTTAACAGGATCCTGCTAGCAGCTTAAGGGGAGAATAGACTGTAGGGAGACAGGCAGAGAGCAGGGAGGCCAGCTGGGAGGCCACTGCGCACTGCAGGGGAGAGGTGGTGTTGGCCTGGAACAGGGTGGTGGCTGTGGGAATGGTAAGAAGTGCTCAGATGCTGGGTGATTTATGAAGGTAAAGCCAATAATATTTGCTAATGAATTGGATGTGGAGTATGAAAGAGAAGATACAGGAATGGCGCCAAGGATGACTGCAGATTGATTCCGTCACTCCCCCAGTTCTGCATGCTTAGGTTTGTAGATTTGTCCAAATCCCTCCACTTGGATGATGTGATCCTTCGTAATCCGAAGCCCCCACTCCCCTCCCATGCTGTGGTCTTATCTTCAGCGACAAGGAGTAGCAACAGTGTTTAGCAGCTATGGGATGTTAGCTCCGCAGAGCCTGAGATGACCACTTACAGATGTCCTCTCACTCATCTTCCACAACGACCCAACAAAATGAGTGATGTTTATGAATCCCTCGTTATCAATATACCTACCCATTTTACAGAAGAGAAACTGCTGCCCAAAGAAGTTTAATAACTTGACCAAGTTCACACAGCTAATAAACAGCAGACCCAGGATTTGGATCCAGGCATTGGATTCTAAAACTATGTCTTTACCCACCATGTGAGATTGAAATTTCAGCTCTACAGCCAACCATGAGTTCATTCACTTAATTTCTGTGCCTTCCAACAAGCAGCTCCTGGTACTTAGAACATTTCTCCTCCTAACCCTCACATGCTCCACATCAGGCAGGACAGAGTTTGTTTTACACACCCCTACCCTCCACATCTTTATCAGGCTGACTTGGTTTCCTCTGGAGAGAGCATCGGGGTGTGGTCCCACTTCTCCATGCTCCCACACTGCCTGTGCCTGCTATGTGACTGCTCTGCCCTCCCTTCTGCCTAAGCATCTTTTTCTGCACCCCATTTCCCCACTAGATATGAGGCACAGAGGCCAGGCCTGTGGAGAACTGAGCATGGTAACTAGGCACCCAGTCATCATTTGAGGGCTGATGAATGGGACTGAGCTCATACTGGAAGAGGAAATACACATCCTGGCCATCTCTAATAAACCCTTAGGCCTGGGTCCCAGTGCTCTGCCTCCTCATAGCCACTACCCTGTTACCTGCATAGCAGATAATAGCAATAGCCAGCATTTACTGAGAGCTTCTGTCAGGCACAGTACTGAGCACTTTACACGCACCTTCTTGCTTAATCCTCCCCACATGTCAATGACATCACATGCTTTTTACCTGTACCTTGCAAGGAAACAAACTGTGGCTCTTCCAGCTTAAGTAAATTCCCTAGAGTCAAAATGTGGGACTGGGATGCATGGGCAGTGATCTGCGGCTGCTTCCTCCAGTCCCAGACTCTCCACACAGGCCTTGCATAGAGTGGACACCTGCAACAAGTGAGCGAACCCACAGTTTCAGGGGCGCTGTCAAGCCAGGGAGGAAGGCCTCCCTCTCATTCATCTCTCCTTCACATCCTTAATAAAAGCCCTGAGAATGACCAATTGAAGGGCGTGATTTCCTCCGGAGAGTAGCATCATTTACATGGGAACATTCAAACAGGAACGGAATTCTTCCGCGAGAGCATAGACTTCAGAAGACAGCTGTGGTTGGAGAGTCCTCCTTGGATAGGGAGGGGGGAATGCCGAGGGCTGGGTATGTATGATCCTTTATTTATTTATTTCCCTCCCAGAGCCTTCACCTTTCATTAAAACAGCCTCCGGATGTAGGTGCAATCAAACATTCATTAGACAAGCAGGTACACTTAAAAAAAAAAAAAAAGCTACACACACACACACACAGAGCAGTAATCAATCTGCGAAATGAAACTGGATCCTTTAGGCAAGAAAAGCAGTGTGCATTCCTCCACACCGTGCTCCCTGGTCCTGCACATGCCGCTAGTGACCAGGCTCCCCGCCCAGGTCCCACACTGACTGCCTCAGAGATGTGACCCGGTATCTGACACCTGCAGGACCTGTAGACAGGCCCCCACCGTACCCCCTCAGCCGCCAGCCAGGTCTGCCCACTGGTCTGAAACACAGAGTTCTCATTTGCAGATCCAGACTCAAGGCTCAAAGCTTGGCCTTAGGGGTCTGATGCACACAGCAGTTGGTCATTTCCCAGCAGTCCAGGGATTGGGGGAGTGGGAGATGGAAGATGGGATGTGGGCGTCTGGAGACTTAGACTCTCTCCCGCCTCTCAATCAGGACCGGCTTCCCGGAGGAGGAGAGGGCGGCTGCGCCCGGAATGGGGGCAAGGAAGTGGCTCGACAGATGGGGAGTGGGAGGCTCTTTCCAGCATATGGGGCTGCGTGGGCGGAAGGAGTCTGGGCTGGGCTGGGCTGAGGGGGAGGAGAGGAGGGGCACTGGGTGGCAGAGACCGTCCCTGGAGCGGGCACGCGCGCTGGAGTGGTGGTGGGCGTGTGAACTGGACGAAGAGAGCAGGTAAACTCCCAAAGGTGGGGGGTGGGGAGTGGGGGCGGCCTCGGATTTGCTCACCCGTAGCCTGCTGAGGGCGCAGCAAGCTGAGCGGCTAGCACAAGGGCGCCCCCTGGTGGCAATTTTCAATGTCAGACACGATTTCCATTTTCTTCTGAAATCAGTTTAACAAAATCCTTAACGAGGGCTTCCTAGGAACCAGGCCCTGGGCTAAGTCTCCTTTGGAGAATACTATCATGCCCATCTTTCCGCTAAAGGAACGGAGGGCCCAGTAAGGCCAAACAACGAGACGTGGCTAGACCCGGGATTCCAAACCATCAACAGTTACTGAGTCCCTCCCTTGTGCAAGGGAATGGGGATACTGCAATTGACGAGACAGGCCCCTGGCCTCGTGGGGCTTGCATTCTAGGTGAGAAGACAGACAGCACACAAATAAATAAATGAGCAAAATAATTTCACTGGTGTGGAGGAAATAAACCAGGGTGTGGAGCTAGGCAGCAATCGTGCTAGCGCCTTCCCCCTCACGCTCCCTGGGGGACCAGGATTTGTCAGCCTTGGCTTCAAGGCAGGCAGAAAAGAAGGTGGCTCCCAGGGTGGAACTAAAGTGGGGGACACAGATTCCCAAGGCCAGGAGCCTCTCCCACCCTCGGCACCCCTCACATGTGCTACCACCAGCACCTGCAGCCTGAGGCTTTCCCACTGAGGCCAACCAGCTGAGTTATTTCCTCATCTCTACCCGATGAGTTTTTAATCTGTCTTTATACAGAAGCCTGGCTGCCTGCGCAGGGATTATTACCGAGTTCTCTACACATCGATCCTGCCTCCCCTGGCTGTTCTGACCAAGCGAGGCTTTGAGATGGAGGCGGGAGGGGTCTCCGCTCTGGAAAGATTTAGGAGAGCACTATGCTAGTTGTGAGGAGGGGCCTGCAGCACTCAGACATCAGATGCTCAGGATTGCAGGGGTACTGCCCAGCGAGGCAGGCAGGGGTATGGCCAGGTTGCAGGGGTATAGGAAGGGGCTACATTCTCTCAGGACATGGGGCTGTTTCACCAGAACCAGCTTTGTTTGGGAAGGCTGTGCAGGTCCAAAGGAGAGAGAAAAGGGAAGCAGGAGAAGCTGGGTTGACAGGGGACAGGGACAGGTGGTCAGGAGAAGGGTGTTCTGCTCCTGTCTCTGATGTTTACAAGCTGTGTGCCCTTGGGCAATTATTTAGCCTCTTCTCTTCTGTACAATGGAGGTGGTTACTGGGGAATTTAATAAGGTGGTGTATGCACACAGCAAACAATAATGTCAGCTATCATTATTAATATCATTGCCCGTAAAATGGATGTGGAAGTCCTGACTCTACTTCCTGGACAGCTCTCTTGTGAAACCCATATGGACGGAGGCGCCGGGTCCACGTGAGGATTACTGTTGCTCCACAGCCAGCTCACTGACGCTAATAAAGGTGTGAGGAGGCGGGAGGCAGACACACATATTCAGTCGCTCTACTTTGGGTCAGCGACAGACACTCTGGGTCTGACAGCTGTTTAGACTTGCAGCCTAGATACACCCTCTCGGCCTTCAGAGCCAGCCCAAAAGCAGGGAATGTGGGACAGAAGCGCCTGCGCCTACGTGTGACTTTCATCTGTCCGGGTGCCAGCGGCAAGTTGAGAGTGACCTTTTAAGCACACTAGACTCATGATCTCCCTACTGCCCTGGGACAAACCAGTGGCCTCCATGGCCTGAGGGTGACTCCTGTGCCTGCCCCTGCACTCACACCTGGCTGTCGCTCAACCTGGCCCCTCTTGTTCTGCCTTTTGCGCAGGCAGGTCCTTCCCTGGTAGCCCTTGACTCCTTTGACTCTAGCCCCCGAGGACAGGGACTTTGTTGATTGTTGTTCAAAAGTAGATGATCAGTAAATGTTTGTTGAATGGAATTGAATCCACCCCACCCCCATGCCAGCTGATGCCTTCTGGCCTGAGCTCAAACCTCACTTTTCAGGAAAAGCCTCCCTGCTGCTGAGCCTGGTAGAGGCTCTCTGGCAGCCTGTGCTTCTCTGGGAAGAGCTTGGTGTCTGTCACCTTCGCAGGTATCTCACCTACCTCCACAAGGACAGGGTCGGTGCTTTCGGTATACCCCTCTAGCTTTAGTATCCAACATGCCTAGGAAATACGTTGAAGGAGGTAATAGACAGAAGGGTGGCACTGGGCCATGGCTCTTCTGTTTCAGTGCCTCCTTCTGAGTGGCCCCATCCCCCTACCCCCATTTTCAGAGCCTGGTGTCTCAGGAAGAGGGCTTGCTCTCCCACCCCTCTTCCTGTTATCTCCTTTCTCCTCAGTTATCCACACCCCCACAGCACCCAGGCTCCTGGGGGCACTCCTCTGCCTGGGCCCTTTCAGCTTGGGTTGCCCCTCCTGATGAAGAATGGGGCCTGCTCTGAACTCCTGAGGGCAGGCCTGCCTGGCCTGAGTGCCCTGGGCCTGCCTCCTTTTCACCCTCCAAAGAACCCAGCTCTGGATCTGCAAACACAGCAAGGCGGGCACCACTCTGCCCTCACCCGCCAGAAGCGCTAGCAAATGCCGAGTCATTGCTGGCTGCCTGGTCTCTCCAGCTCCGCCTGCCTGAGAAGCCGCCAGGAACAAACCCAGAAGAGCCACCCCTGGCAGCATCTGAAGCACTTCATACCTGACAGGGCTTTCTGCCTCCCTCCCTGCAGATACCCACATCTGCCAGGGTGATGACAGGCCCTGGAGGAGGGGGTCAGGCCCTGGGTGGGACCACCAGTGCTGCTCCCCTTCCCATCTGCCACTGCCAAAAGCAAAGGCCTTAGGTGCATGTTGACAGCCCAGCCTCAGTTTCTCTATGGGGCCCTTCCTGCTGAGGGGTTACCTGGAGAACATTTGCTGGGTTGCACCAAAACTTCGTTGCCTACAAATGCTAACTAGTAATTAAGCCCCTACCAACTGCTTGAAGATAAGCATAATCCCTTGCATTTATACAGCCCTGAATACATTTCAAAACATTTTCATATATATTATCTCATATGATCTCCCACAATAATCCTATTGGGTAGTTACTGGGAAGAAAATGAATGTCCTTATTCTGTAGAGGAGAAAGCCTCTACAGAGAGGCTTCTTCTCAGAGAGGGAAGAAGCTTTTCTGAGGTCACAGAGCCTCTGGGGGTTCCGAGTTGGGCCTTGGGCACAGGTGTCTCCCTAACAGCTGAGTTTTTAATGATGCCTTGCCTGTTGTAGCCTGGCAAGCCCCCACAGCTCTTCTGCCCATTCTGGGCTTTCAACAGCAGTAACAAGAAGTGGTAGGGTACAGATAGGCAACTTAAGTCCTGCCATCTTATTTAACTCCCAACACAACCTTATGATGTTGGTAATATTATGATATTGGTAATATTATTCGTCCCTGAGTAGATAAGATGACCAAAGTTGAGAGAAGTTAAGTAACCTGCCTAGAGTCACACAGGCTTTCCAGGACCAGTGCTGGCCTGTTTGAAAAATCTTACTTTAACTCCTATCTGGAGACTTCCCCTCGCTTAGCTGAGGCTTCATCTCAGACCCCAAGTCTTGGAGAACCTCTCTCTTGAAGTTTGGGATCATCAGAATTTGCTCTTCCATTGCTCTCTGCACTCCTAGGTTGCTCATTCACTCACACATTCATTTGCCAAACATCCACTGAGTCCTTCACTCTAAACCTGGCATTAGGACAGTGGCCCAATCTTCTGTTCTGGAGTCACTAACCCAGTCTGGAGAAATCTAGGAAGGCTTCCTGGAGGAAGGGGTACCCAATATCAGTCTTGAAGGAGGAGGTGAAGACAGGCAAAGAGAAAGAAAAGGGAAGAGTATCCCAAGGGGAAGGAGCCAGAGGCAAGAGAGAATAGTGCCTGTTCCGGGACCCCATAAGGGAGACCACTTGACTGGAGGAAAGAGGAGAAGAGAGGCAAGTATAGTGCTAGACCTGGAAGAGGCAAGTGGCAGAGAAGCACTGCCCAATCAAGTCTGTGTGTAGGAGGTTGTATGGAGGGTGGGGTTGGCAGTGGGGACACTGTCCACTCTAATGCAAAATCTTTCCTAGTCACATCTCCTTGAAGCCAGCCCTGTGGCTTGTGGGATGTAGGAAGTTAGCTTTCTCGGGCACTCTGAGTTTGGGAATCACTTTGGAGGCCTGAGGGGGTATGATTTATAGATGGTCCCAGTGGTCCCCAATGAACTATCAGTTGAGAGCAGGCAGAAGGTGGGGGGGCATCCCAGACAAAGGAAACAGCATCTGTAAGGCCCAGAGGTGAAAGGAAGCAAGATCAGTTATAGCACTGGAGTAGTTCAACAGAGCTGAAGACACAGTCTAGGCTGGTGGAGCCACTGCTGTGCCCTAAGAGTGAACTCAAATCATAATGGGTCAGAGTCCAGGAATTCCGTGGCTGTTTAAATTCCAATTCCTACTAGCTGTGTGTCCTTGAGCAAATTCATTTCTCTGGTTCTCGGTTTGTCTCATCTGTAAAATGGGGTAACTACAAAACAACACACAGAGCACTTAGCACATAATGAACATCAATAAAGGCAACCTATATTATTATCACTATCACTATCACTAATACCATCTTTATTAACAGTTGTGCAGTGGCAAATCTAAGGTGGAGTACCACTTCAGAAGGCAGGAATCTCATTTTAAAAAGTAAAAACAAGTTGCAACGAGTGCTTATCTGTAATCTCCACATTCACAGATATGTGTGAAATTTCATCTGCAACTGTTTTCTCACGGTGTCATCCCATCCCAAATCAAATGAGGATGCTGAACTTTGGATGCCTCAGGGATGACAGGAGCCTTACAGCCAGGCAGTAGGGCCCCTGCTGGGAGCAAGTTCCTGGAGAGGTGACAAGCCCCACGGTAGGGACTGGGATGGTAGGGGACTCTGGGGTTGGAATATTCTACCTGCTACAGTTAAAATGAGAGATCAGCCAAGTTTTTCTGGAGCAAATACTACGAGCCAACAATCTGAGCTCCTGCCTCCAGAATCTTCAAAATTCTCTCAGAATTTTGAATCAATAATTTTGAATCATTCTTCAGAATCTGAATCACTAAGGCTTGGGAATTAACATTTCTGGGTGTTGACTATAACACGTAGGCCCACCATGGTCAGACAGGCTAGGATCAGGAAGGCTATGTTCCGGAGGCCTGCCTGGTTTGAATCCCACCTCTGTGTGTGTGACTGTGGACTTACACAAGTTACTTCTCTGTGATTTGGTCTCTTGCTTGTACAACCTGACTGATCATTAGACCTCCCTGAAGGATTATGCTAAGAATCAAAGAAATAATGCAGGTAGAACAGAGTGTTCGACACAGTGGCCGATATGTGATTAGGGAGCACACTCGTCTGGTCTCGTGGCTACTACTGGGAACTCACCCCGTCTCGCAGCTGTGGGTGGGCAGCCCATGGAATGGGTGAGAAAGGGGTCTCCTGCTGGGCGATGACAGCCCAGCCAGACAGCTGTGCCCTTAGGCAATGGCAGGTGGGGGGCTAGGCCTGAAAGACCACTATGCCCTGGAGGGTACAGGAACCCCTTACTACAATGGGTGGACAAGCCAGGCTTTGGCCTCCGCTGTGAGAATATGGAAGGCAGTCACAGCATTAGCTAGATAGGGACCCTTTATCCCCCACTAACACATGTTGGGAAAGAGCTGGGGCAGAGCTGGGCAGGGTAAGGCCTGCACCAGGGTTGCTGGTGCATGGTCCTCTCAGAGGCAGGGAGCTAGGCCAGTCATTTTCTAGGCCTTCTAAAATTCATAACCATGAAGTTTTAAAAACAGCACACACACAAAGAAATGTGTTCTTTTGCAGCTGTTTTGGCATTTGGGGAGTAATTTACCAACTTCAAGTTCAACTTAATGAAGTTGGGGGTAGGCAGCTTCCATGGGAGTTCTGCTTCCTAACAGTCTGCAGTCGCCCAGCCGGCAAAGAGGACTGAGCGGGTGGTCGGTGGGGAGCATTAACAGTAACACGTTATGTATTTGTCATCAGAATGGAGCCCCCGGGCACAGGGGCAGCGCCCATGGCCGCTCAATGGTGTATTTGTCATGTGGCCACTGACACAATCAATTGACCCCCTTACACACCGGTGTTTATTAGCCATTGTATAAATATTTCACCCCTCCCTGGCTGACACATAATCTCTTCTTTGCTGCCTCTGACAAATGAACATTTCTCTGTAGACTCTTAAATGAGTATGTGTCACAGCTATGTCACTGATTAATTTTTTTTACCACCATGAACAACGATGCATAGAAATGTAACTTATATTCATTTCCCGGCTTGAGCCCAGCTGTCTAAAAAAATTCCACCAGCAGCTACGACTGACAGACAGCTATCCCAGCGCTTGAGCGTGCTGACATGTGGTTGTGTGAGTGCCAGCTTGTTAATTACGGGCTTTCTCTTCCGGCCTGGCTGCCGAGTAACCAGCCACAAGGACCTTAATCACTGCTGGGGCCGGGAAGGGCCTGCAGAGGGCTCCAGGGGTGGACTCCCTTACTCAGTCTAACCACACACATTTTCCCCTTCAAGCACTGGCCACCTTTTCCTCTGGGCCTTGGCTTGGGAATGCCCCTACATTCACCCCCGCAGCCCTCACTGCCACCTTAAAGTCTTCACCCATTGATCTGTGAGATCGTGAGGGTAGGGGCTTGGGCTTATTTGCTTAGCACAGGGTGGATGCTCCAGAAATATTTGCTGACATTAAATCAGCTAAGGTGCAATTACTGAACAATGTACCAGCCACTTGACATGCATTGTTCATTTCATCTTTTCAATGAAATTCTCAGGGCCCTGACAATGCAGGCCTGTGGATCTAGGCCATTGCTTAGAGGAAAAAACCAGTATGTGGTTATTCCCTGGAGCCTTCCAGAGCTGGCCCTCTGCAGGCCCAGTGGTGATCTAGGCCCTGTGGCTGTTTACTTGGCAGGTAGGACAAAATGAAGTGTAGGTTCTCACATTTGACATTTTGGACCCTGCTTGCAGGGACTACAAAGACAGTTTTTGCCACTGGAGCTGGACTGAGTCTGTCCAACTCCAGCAGCTGCTCTCCTAACCATTCTGCACACTACCCAGCCCTACCCCTGATGTCCTTTCCCTGTGCTTCCTAGGTTTCTCCTCTACGACAGCTCCCCCCCTTCTTTCCTTTCTTCTCCTTCACACTTTCTTCTTCCTGGCAGATTCTGGAGTCACCTTGGGCTTCCATGCCGACTCAGCATCTCTGCCCCCACCCAACCTAGTCCATCTGCTGCTTCCCCCTCCCCAGCCAGCCACCCACCAGCACAGGATGGGCCTTCTGCAAGTGTCTAGGCTGCCCTCACCCTACCCCCTACCCCTGAGCACCTGTGTCCTGTGCACCTGTGTCCCTTCTCTGATGTCACTTAACTGCTGGCTGGGAGCCAAGTGGGTGACACCTGGGGACATTTCCAGTAGATTTAACTAGCTCTTACCAGATCATCCAATGCTTGCAAGAAACTGACCCAAGAAAGAGAGCCCCTTCCCCCTGCACATCCAGAGAACTGCTACTTCCCAATGCCACATCCATGGACTCCATACTGATCAGTCAAAAGCACCGGGGTTTAAGTGAGAAGGCAGAGGGTGTGGAACAGGAGTAAGTCTGAATCTTAGTTTTCCTGTTTGCTCATGGTGTGTCTTTGTGCAAATTACTTGGTTTCTTCTTGTCTTATATACTGAGGATTTTTTAAAAGATTTATTTATTTATGCACACAAGAACTGGGGTACAGGCCAGAGATGCAGGGGGTGAGTGGGAAGCAGAACAGTTGGAATCTACTAAAGCACACTGCTGAGGGGAGCAGCGGGTAGGTCAGGAAAGGTCTGCTGCACCATGTGGGTCAGTTCCCCGGCCAGGAATCTAAGTAGCGCTGCAGTGGCTGTGGATAGCTTCACAGTACTGTGCTTCAACTCACTGCACCGCCAGGGAGGGCCCTACACTGAGGATTCTAGCACCTACTTCACAGGACTACTGTGAGGGAAAGAGAGCTCATGTGGAGCAGCACCTAGCACAGCACCTAGCACATAGTATGTGCACAGTAAATAGCAGTATGACAGGAGAGGACTTGACTCTGTCCCATCTTGGTTGATCATCTCCCAGTTAGAAAAGAAAAGCTGGTTGAACTGTGTCCTGAGACACATGGGTGCCTGTTAACACTGCAGCCCACACTGACCAAGGAAGTGGTCCTCTGAGACCCCAAGTCCCAAGTAGTGCTTCCTCTCTTCCCTACTCCTGGCCTGAGTGATGTGGGAGGAGGGGCGGCTCCAGGGAAGGAGATGAAACTGCTGGAGATGGGGGAGGGAGGACCTGCTCTCACTTTCAATAAGCATCATCCAAAACAATGGCCACATGTGAACACTTTGTCCACCAACACTGAAAAGTACATGTGTGAGGAACAGTTCATTGAAAAGTCACAAAACCTCTCTAAGTGAAGTGTGACTGACTTCATTCCACTGGTAAAGAAATAGAGACCCATGGAGATTAAGGAAACAGCAAATGGTCCCCCAGAGCCAGGGCTTACTCAAACCTTGGTCTATCTCCTTCCTGATAAAGAGTTCTTAATTACCATCATAGGCCACGGACCTCAGATCTCCTTCCTCACTATCCTCACCGGTCTCCTCAGCAACTCTAGGGAGCAGATACCACCTGCTCTATGACGTCATCAAGGGCCTGGACTATGATGTCAAGGCCCCAGGAGGTCTGCTCTGCCCCACCTGCAGGGCCTTAGTGAAGCTGAGGGCAAGGTCAGGCGAAGCAGCAGCCCTGATGACGCATAACTGGGTGGGGACCCAAGTGGGAGCAGGCCTGGAGAGGGGCCAATGTAAGACAGGGGGGGCTCACACAACTGGCCCTTCAGTTTGGCAGCTCCCCTGTGCCATCCCCCATACATTTCCGTGTTCGAAATGGAGCACGGAGCCCCGGAAATCAGGACAAAAGCACCACCCACAGCTCTGGTCTCGATGACTCAGATTCCACCTCCCACAGCCTCCTCCTGTGTGTTTCTGAATGTGTGTGTACCCGAGCACGCACCCCGCCAGTGTGAGGCTGTCAGCAGTATGTGCGCGCGTGCATGCATGCCCAGCACAGTCCACATGTGTTTGTCTCGCTGTGCCTACCTGTGTGCCTGTCCCAGGGCCCGAGTCCTGGGAATACCATGACCAAGAGGGCGAATGAGAATCCCACTAACAGCTGATGCACTTCCTATGTTCAAAGGCTCCATGCTAAGTGCTGCACATGCAGCATCATGTAGGGCCTTCAGAAAAACCTCATTATTCCCATTCTGCTGACACGAAATCAAGGCCCAGAGAAGTTCAACTCCTTTTCCAAGGCCACACAGCCAGGAAATGTAATTTCAGATGCTGGTCTGTGTCCAATAATCCTCCTTGCCCCTTCCTAGGGAGTGTGTAGGAAAGATACTAAGGATTTATCTTTTGTAAACAGAAGTCAGCCAGGGTCCCTGAAGAAAGGTGGATAAATACCAGAGCCATGAAAAAGGGGACAAACAGCAGAGAGCCGCCTAAGCAGGAGGGGGCAGGGCAGCTGTCTCTCAGAACAGGTGTCAGAGAAGCTGTGACAGCCACTTAGAACCACAGTGGCAAGCCTCCTTTACATGGCGATTTGCATATATTTGCATGTATTTGCATCACCAAATCTGTGAAATCGGCCTTAATGGTCCCTGTCTCCAAAGACTGGCAGAAACTGAGAGGGTGGGAGTGACAGGGAGGGCCTGGGGAATTCAGGACGGGAACAGAGGAGAGGCAGTGCAGTGGAGGCTCTGGGAGGTGCTGGGCACTAGGCACTAGTTACTAGAGGAAAGCAGGAAGAGTCTCTCCCTGGAGTCTTGGAAGCCGCCTTGCCCTGAGTCCATCCCCTGGGGGTACAGGAAGAGCAAGTGGTGTATTCAGAAATCCTGGAGGAGGGTAGGACCCTGGGCCAGTGGGCAGCACCGGCTGGGAGAGGAGGGGCCGAGTGGCAAGGGAAGGTGAGGGCGGAGTCTCAGACCTGGGTCGGGAGCACCCACTCCCGGGTCCGGGGTAGGCTGGTGGAAGCAGAGGGGAGGGCCTTGCACTGCGTCTCCTCTCCGCTGGGGGGGTGGGAGGGGCGCCACTCATTCACAGGCTCTCGGTGTTGGGGTGCCATCTAATGGACATACTCGGGAAAACGGCCCCTCGCCTGCTCTGGCTCAGTCCTTTCCTTGTGGCCAGACCTAAACGTGAATCCAGCGTCAGAAGCGGTGGATGCTAGTTATGGAAGCAGGCCCTGCAGCCCTCGGTCCGAGGGGGTCTGGAGATAGGAATTTTTCCGGAGCATCGCCAGTAGGGCGTTCCCACGGGGCTCGAGCCAGGCTAAAAGGGCTAAGACATCTGAAGGTCTCAGTTCTCTTCAGAGTCAGAAAACCATGGATGTGCTAGTTACTAACGTTGGCAAATTTAACCTCGGAATCAGTTTCCTCACTTGTAAAATGTAGTGGTAACATTTATTTGTGAGAAGGACATCGTTAACAGTTTATTACTATGGTCAAGACTGAAAAAAGCCAGTGAGGGGACAGGGGTCACAAAATTAAGGACCGGGGATTTGAAGGACACCTGGACCCTAAAGTTTGTGTCCTAGGCTCCTCCTTGTGGTCACTCCACCCCTGCTTATTAGCACTTCTCCTGACACCTTACTGTTACTGCTGCGCGGGAGCTAAGGGCTTGGGAAGGCAGCACCCCAGTCCCAGGAGCTCAGAGCACCCCTATCTCCCACCTGGCATGGTATGCAATGTGAAGTGATCTGGAGGTCAGACGGGTGAGGTCACTTCCCAACAACTAAGGTGTGGAGAGGAAGTCACAGGCAAGTGGATACTGGGTCACAATTCCCATGTGGTTTCTCTGATTCTTTGTGACCAACTGACAGATACAGTGGTCCCTGCGATATGGTAGTTAGCACTGTAGGTTAGGGTGCTCCCTGGTGGTGCAATGGTTTAAAGTGCAGCACTATGAAACTAGCAGCAGCTGCTTCAGCACTAGTTCAATCCCAGGCCCAGGAAGGTGACCCATGTGGCATGACTGCATAGCAGACCTCTCCTGTCCTGCCCACTGCTCCCCTCAGTCGATCTGCCTGTTTTGCTCCCCATTCTGCCTAGGTGAATCCTCTCACCCCCCCCCCAACACCTTTGACCTGTACCCCAGCTCTGTATGCACAAATAAAAAAAAGATTTATTTATTTGTGTATACAGAACTGGGGTACAGACCAGAGGTGCAGGGGTAGTGAGAGGATTCACCAGACACAGAGTGGGGAGCAGAACAGGCAGATCGACAAAGCACACAGCTGAGGGGAGCAGCGGGCGGGTCAGGAGAGGTCTGCCGTACCATGTGGTCACCTCCGGGACGGGTGGGGTTTAAATTCATGCTGAAGTGGCTTTAGCTTCTCAGTGCTGCACTTTAACCCGCTGTGCCACCAGGGAGGGCCCAAATAAATCTTTAAAAAAAAAAAAAAAAGAAATTGTAGGTGAATAGCTGCCCTCTTGGGGTAACCTTAATGTGTAAAGTCCCACCCAATGTGCAAAGCTTTGAACAGTGTTTTTGGCCATTGGCTTTGGAGAGAAGAGGTAGCCTGAGTTGTGGATATTCCCTGATGCCTGACAAGTCATGAGTGGCTTGAATGGTGGGTCAGGAGACTGGAATGCCACACAGGACTTGGGAAAGGCAGGACAGACTTCTGGGAGTGGCACCAAAGTGTGAAACTTCTGTATGTACACCATGCACAGCATCAACTGCCAGGAGTTTCTCAACAAGGCAGACAATGAACTTTTCCTCTGTCCCCCCGAATGCCTGCCCCAAGGTCCTTATACAGACTGGTGGTTGTGTCAGGGGTGGAGGTGATGCATATCATAGCAGCGTAGGCTCCCCTCGCCCAGGATGAGCTAGTTCCTCCAGTCTGAGTGTTCGCCTTGCCAAGTGTGAGTCTCACACATAGTGCTTCCTGTCACCTTCTTCCTCAGCTGACCAGCCATGCCCCTGTCTGGGGAAACTGCAGGGAACCCCTTCCTTTCATCCTGGAGGGGACAGTGATTCATCCTCACTGGAACCAGAACCAGCACTTGGGATTTTAGGCTTGTCTGTTTATGACCCTCCTTGTCCGTAAAATGGGATGACAATATTTATTCATGAGAACAAAAGGATGTGATCTATGTTAACAGCTTACTAGTATGGTCAGGACTGGAAAGAGCTGTGAGGGGCTAGGGCACACAATGAAGAACATGGGGCTTGCAGGACACCTGGAGTTTGTGCCCTAGGCACCTCACTGTGGTCGCCCTCGCTGATTAGTACATCTCCTGGCACACGGCAGCCTACAGTTAGCAGGAGCCCACAAAGAAAATACAATAAGGTCATCTGACTTTTACACTTCCAGCTCTTACATTTAGGTCTTTGATCCATTTTGAATTCATTTTTGTAGAGTAGCCCCTCCCCCCCCATCCACAGTGGATATGTTCCAAGGTCTCAATGTGTACCTGAAACTAGTTTGGATAGTACCAAACATGGTATGTTTTTTTCCTACATAAAACTATATATAATTTACTATGTTTTTTTCTCCAATATACACATATCTATGATTTATAAAGTTTAATTTATAAATTGGGCACACTAAGAGATTAACAACAATACCTAGTAATAAATAAGAACAAGTATAGCAAATGCTGTAATAAAAGCTATATGAATGTGGTTTCTCTCTCAAAATATCTTATTATATGTAATAATTCCAGACTGTAGCTGACCACAGGTAACTAAAACTGTGGAAACTGGAAATCAAGGATAAGGAGGATCTACTGTATACTTAATATTGTGAAGTGATTACTATAGTGAACTGATATCCATCACCTCACTGGTACTATTGTATGTAAAGGGAATGTTTAAGATCTGCTCTTAGCAAATTTCAAGTATACAACATAGTATTGCCAAATATGGTTACTGAGTGCTAAAGAGGGGTGACCAGTCCAAAGTCCCCAGAAGAGACTGTGATAGTGACAGGACTAGATGCCTTTCACAAAATGTCCTGTGGTACAATAGCTTCTTATCCATATAACTTCTACCAACAGCCTGGAATAGAAGGACTCCAGGATCCAGCTGAAAGGGTACAAGGGAGGCGGGGGGAGGCTTGTGCTTGTCCCTCCACTGCCCCCTTCTCTGGGCTGCCCTAGGTCTCCCAGATAAAGGAGGCTGAGAGGCCACACTCCTCTTCCCCCATGATGACTGCATCCTTGAAAACACATGAGAAGGGCAACAGGGAGGGGCTGTATGGAGGGAAACTGGAGTGGGTTGACATGGGAAAGGGGGTGACAGCACAGTCCTCAGAGAAAAGGGGTAGGGAGAAAGGGCAGAGGCTGTACTGATCCTAGCCAGTCTCCAGGCAGCCCTCCTTCTAAAATACAAGGGCAAACCAACACCAATGCTTCAAGTCTTCTTGGAAGTCTGCACTGCCTGGCCCCTGAGGTCTTTAAATTAGTCAGCGGGGGCTGCAAACGCCAGTCTCTTTGCTTCATCTCTATTACTCCACCTCAAGACCTTTGCACTTGCACTTACATCCCTAGTGTACTCCCACCCATTTTTCTGATCTCAGCTTAAGTAACTCAGTGTCCTGGAAGGGTCTCCCCAGACCCTCAGGCCAGGTCAGCGGCCTCTGTTACATGCTCTTACAGCGCTTCCTATAGAACACTCCCCTCTTACATGTAATTATAAATTATATAATTTATATAATATTCATTATATGTTATAATATATAATACAAAATATATAGTTATAAATTATTAATTTATAAATGGGATTATACACTTATGGTAAAGGTCTCATTCTTCAAGGAGACCATATTCCCATTGTCTGTGCTCATTGTATCTATAAGCCCTTGAGCAGTGGTTGGTCCAGAAGAAATGCTCAATAAAAATAGAGAACTATCCAAACATGCATAAGAAACATGAGAGTGAAAAATGAGAGAATGGGTATTCCTTCCTGTAAGAAATAAGTTCTCAGAGCCCACCCCCACCCTGACTGGTGAGCCCATCTCATCATGACCCAGGCTGGGTAGTTGCTGTGCCTCTATCATCTAGAAGAGGAAGCAGGGAAGGAGTGGGCCTAGAGGCCCCTGAGAACACCCCAGGAATTGTTGAGGTGACTAGAAATTGGGTGAGAGGTAACAGAAATGGTGGGACTAACAAAATGATGCCTGAGGGACCTTGGGCGATGGTAGAAATGCTAAGTGCAACGTGGTGTACCTTGACAATAGGATACCATGCGTGACTGATTGAAACAAGATAAGGGGATGTACCAGGACAATGGAGTAACAGACAGGATGGCTGTGCTCCAGAGTCACCATGGACCAGACTGGTAAAAACAGTAGGAAGGAATGAAAACATTTGAGGACATGTTGTATACCAAAGAGTTCCATAAATTAGTCTATGTAACACTGGAAGATAGGCCCCCACTTATCTCCATTTTGCAGGAAAGAAAACTGAGACTCAGATTACAGAGCTGGAGAGGTGAGGAGGAGGAGGATCTGACTGTAGAGACTGCTCTTAATCACATCATTCTCCCCTTCTGGTAAACAGAAAGACCTCCTAGTTACTGTGGCCTGGCAGGCTAGGTCTGAGTGGGGAGGGGGAGGAGCAAAGAGAGAACTGGAAATGGGCAATGGGAAATTACCTTCCACATTCCTGTTGCTCCATTTTGCCCCTTCCTCTGTACTGGCATTATTGTGCTTTTGTCCCCAGTGTTAGTGATAAGATTAACTGATTTCATGTTCTTCCTTACACCTCCCTCCTGGCAAAATGAAATGTCAGGGAGAATAAATCACACTGTACAATAAAGAGCAAGGGAGTGAGAAAGATTGGGTGAGCTGGGGTATCCAGGTAAAGGGTGGTCTTCCCAAGACGTGTCACCTCAGCATGTGATTTCGAGATGAAGGCAATCAAGGGACTGCAGGCTCTCAAGAAACTATTAACTACCTGAAATAATGAAAACGGAGTATTGCCCAGAATCAGGGTTATCTCCAGAAACAAGCTTCTGTAGCAGAACCCTATGCCTATGGCAGGGCAGTGCACGCCTGCAATCGCACAGCAGCTGGTCTTCATCCTGCGTGACCCCCTTCTCCTCCTTGAAGCCCCCGTTCCACTTCTTGACTCAGGAGATTCATCATTTTACCCCATTTATCCTAGAATTTACATCCATGTAGACCCCATACATATATAATCTAAATTTGTTCTTTCCTTCTACTAACAGCTGACAATGATTTGATTTATTCTTCTCAACCACTCAGAGAAGAAAAAAAAGGTATGTGGCAGTGGGAAAGTGAGGGGAAAGGGAGTGGGGAGGGCTTCCCCAGAGGCACGGAGAAGGGTAGAAGGAAATTTCAGCACCTAGGTTCCTAGATGTGGTTCCACAGAAGATTTACTGTAGCAAAGCTGACAGAGGCATAGCTCCTGCTTTCTGCCGCCTTGGTGACGATGCCTCCACTCCTGCTTCATTCGCACTCACCTCTATCTGGACCTGCTTCTGCCCTTGCGAAGGCTGCAAATGAAAGAGGGGGCAGAAGAGTGAACTGTGCCCCCCTGGCCGGACCCCAAGGTGCAGGGATGCCCCCTCTTCTAACTCCCAGTGGCACTAGAAGCAGAGTTCCTTTTGCCTGTGTTTAGAAGAACCCCCTGTGCTTGTTCTGTCCTCTCATAGACAGATTATGGGGACTCAGAGTGAGAGAGACAGACAAAGGCAAAAAGAGAGTTAAACAGAGAAAATCACAGAGAGATTCAGAGTAAAGAAATACAGATACACACTCAGAGGAACGCAGAAAGACAAAGGTCAAAGAGAAATAGGAAGAGAAACAGAAATAGAGATGAGGGTGGAGAGAGAGACAGAGGAAAGAGTAACGGAGCATCAAGAAGAAAGAGAAGGAAGATGTGGAGGGACCAGGCTAGGGGAAGGGGAGGGGGCCACCCTTTAAGGAGCTGCACGGACACACAGCCCAGGCCACAGGCAGGCACTGTGTGGTTAATAATCTGTTTTCTTTGAACTAAAACTCTTGTTTTGAACTGAGGTTCCTACTACAGTGACACCTGGAGAAGTATCGACATTAACGCCATCAGAAAAACAGGATGTTTTCCCTGGGCCTAGGAAACAGGATTTACCGGAGTTGAGATGACCAAGGAGGCAACAACAAACTCTTAACGACATGGCGACATGGCGAAGACCAGGTTGCCCACCCCAATGGGCTGTTGTGGTGGGAGGCTCGCTTATCTTAGCTGCCTTTGTTTACATCGCTAGAAAAAGGTGAGCTTGAGGTGAGATGTCAGAACAGGTTTTTGAGGTAAAACACCCCCACCTCACCCCGCCCATTCTCTCAGAGCCAGTTGTCAGACATTATAAAGTGTGTGTTGTAGATTGAGTCCCTGTTGCTGTTCAACTGGCTTCTGGCATGAGAAGCAGCCCAACCTGGGCATTTTCTGGTTACAGAAGAGTGAGAGGGTCTACTGGGCCCGAGTGGGACCAGGGAGAGGACGTGAGGACTGAGGGCAGGAGCCCTCATCTCCGCTGAGGTTCAGCCCTGACCCTCTGGCCCAGGTGGCCTCACTTTGGAGTCAGTGAACTTGGATGAGAAAGATCACATTATTTTTTCTTATCTCCAGCTGAACTTTGCCATGTTCTTCAATTACGACAGCTGCAACAAACCAGCTATATTACCCATAACTATGACTTTGTCATAGAATAGAGATCACATGTATTTTCATATAGTATTAAAATGCTGCAGATATTTGAAATGTTATTTATGCTCCCCACTGTTCTAAAATTATGTGAGGTATCAACCTCCTGCTAGACCTTATTTAAAGCATTAATAAAGAAGCACATATTACTGTATCACATTAAAATCATTTTATAGCAATATTATATTGTAATATAATTGGTTTCTCTGTAATCCTATACACTTTTTCTAATAAAACAGTCTTTTTCTCCCCCACATATTTTATTCATTTTAAAACATACTTCTAAGACCAAGCCCACTGGCTTTACCAGATGGCCAAAGGGGAACAAGGCACACAAAAAGGTTTAAAACTGTGTCTGGGGGCCTCCCTGGTTGCACAGCCGTTTAGTCTCAGCACTTTGAAGCCATCCACAGCCACTGCAGCACAAGTTCCATCCCTGGGTGGTGTAACAGACCTCTCCTGTCTCGCCCGCTGCTCCCCTCAACAGTGTCAATCCACCTGTTCTGTTCCCCACTCTGTCTCTGGTGAGTCCTCTCACCCCCTGCACCTCTGGCCTGTACCCCAGTTCTTGTATGCATAAATAATCTTAAAAACAAAACAAAACTGTATCTGTCCTCTGATAGGGAACCCCAGCACCGATCCTTGCAAGTTCCCTATGCTCTGTACTGATTTACCCAACTCCCCTCTCACTGAGTTGCCCTGAGTCTTCTAAGAAAAAGCTGCTGAAGCAGGGTAAACTGCAAAAATTTGATTAAGGGAAATGCCTGTGACAGAAGAAGCAGTCAATGGCTGGGAGAACTATAAGGAGAGAGAGAGAGAATGTCAGGAGGAAGCATCCTTGACACTATGCAATTAGAAGGTAAGTCCAGTAAGGCCATGGGGGCGATTCTTAAATTGCCTGAGGAATGCCCTATTTCCAGAGATCAGCCTGCCTGAGGATCTCTGCTGAGTTTGGTCATTGGCTGGGAGCAGCCAAGTGGGAAGATGGCTTCAGAATAGGAACAGATAGATTTCAGGGAGAAACAGCTGGGGGTCCTTGGTCAATTCACTCCTTAGAGTGAGAGGTTAAAGAGCAGCATTTTCCTGGACCAAAACTGCCCATCCAGAAAAATGTTTTCTTGTCTAAATAATGGAGGTGATAAAATTCCCTATCTTACAGTTTATTATTTTTAAAGATTCCTTTATTTATGCATACAGAACTGGGGTATGGGCCAGAGGTGCAGGGGCAGTGAAAGGATTCACCAGAGACAGAACAGGGGAGCAGAACAGGCAGATCAAGAACACTGCTGAGGGGAGCAGCTGGTGAGACAGGAGAGTCTGCTGTGCCACGAGGGTCACCTCCAGGGCAGAGGCTCTAAGAGGCCCGACCCCTCTTGCAGTGCTGCATCATAACCCATTGTGCCACCAGGGAGGGCCTTTACAGTTTTATTGTGAGGATTAATCCAAGTTTGCAAAGCAAAGTTTGTACAGGGCCTGGGACATAGTCCGCTCTCAATAATTGGTGACATTACTAGGCTCTTTTTAATTATTATCATTCTTTTTATCAGAGACAAGGGCTCCAGGACACTGAAGAGGGCAGTCATTTCTCCCCCATGTCCCAGCTAGGAAAGTGGGGACCACTTCCCTTCACTCCCCTGAGGCAGGGGTCTTCCCCTAGCTACTGACAGTTCCTGTGTCTGCTGACTCACAGCCAACTTCCTCTGGTACAAACAGGAAAACATAGCTGGCCAGTGAGGCCCCCAACGAGAGACACACACACACACACACACACACACACACACAGAGCTAAACCCCAGCCCAGCTCTGAGGGGGAAGTGCTGGGGCTCCCCTGCAGATTGGGGGGGAGGGGACAAGAACTATCTTTCCTCAGGTACCCTCATGGGTCCCACTCACTCCCTTGCAAAAAAAAAAAAAAAAATCCAGCAGAAGGATGAGAATAGGCTTCTCCCAAGGTTGGAGAGCCGCCAGGAGGGGCTCCCCAGTTTGGAAGACTGTGTCTATTCATTACTTCTCTGCCAGATCTCCCTCCACCCCAGCAAACTGAGCGCCAGAAGTCAGGTACCCTGCTAGGTGTGGGAGAAGTGCCCTAGTTGTTTAGAGCTCCAGTCCTTTCCCTCCCCTTAGGCAGGGCAGAGAGGGCAGAGGAGGGATGCCAAGCCATCCTCTGCGGTGCTCCCCCTTTCAACCCGCAGCTGTTGACTCTTCATCCGGTCCCTGCACTAGTCTCTACTCTGCCCCTCTCCTGAAGGATGTCTCAGCTTCCAAGCCGGTTCCCGTTCCTTTCTTGTTCCTTTTTCGCTGCCCCCTACCCACCCTTCTTGAGAGGACAGAGAGCTTCACAGCGCAAGATAAGCACAGCGGTTGGGTAAGGACCCAGACCTATAGAAGGCCGGGGGTTGCACAAGGAGAGACCGGCCCCGCGGAGGGAACTGGCAGGCAGGGTGGGGCCGGCCGTCGGGGGAGGGCCGAGCGGGAGGCAGGGCCGGCGTGTGGGACCCGGGCCTCGCGGCGCCGGCGGTACCCGGGAGCGGACGGCAGCATAGTGAGGTGAGGACCCCCGCGCTCCCCGCACCCCTGCTTCCCAGACTCCTCCCCATCATCTCCTCGAAGCCTTTCGTGGGACACCAGGCCCCCACTCGTAGGGGGCCCTCCCCCTCCCCGCCTCCACCAGCCCCTCCTTCGGGTGAGCGGCCCTTGCCCGCACCCTCCTCCGCGCGCTCTCTCACCTGCACTGCCTGGGGCTGCCCAGTGCTCCCCAGCCCACCACCCCACTCGCCCTGGGCACCTCCCGCCCCCCCCCCAGTCCCATGCCCTCCGGCCAGACCGTGCCTGAGTCACGGGGCAAATGGACTCTGAGTCAGGGCCCCAGGTTCAGCACCCCGGAGCTGGCTGAGAGAAACCAGAACCGATTGCCAGGCAGATAGGGAGTCCTAGTCGGGACCTCTGAAACAGAGAGGACCCTACGGGCAGAGACAGAAGCCTAGGGTCAGGTGGCCATAATACATACACAGTTAAAAGATCTAGTTAAATTTGGAGGCTGAGGCAAAAGGCAGACTTAATGACTGGCCGCAAACAAAGAGAGGGACAAAGATTCAGAGGTAGAGACTGGGAGAAGACAGAGGTAAAACTCAGGGAGACAGATTGTCCAGAGAATAGAGGGCCATTAGGGTCAGACTGGCTTAAACAGGACAGAGCCTCAGAGACCTGAGCCCAGGAGCATATACCAGGAAAAGGAAAGCTGAGAAAAGGCTTGGAGAAAGCAGAGGCGAAGGGGTGTCATTTAATCGAGCTGAATGTCTATATGCGTCGCAGTCACATGTGTGTACACGCGTGTGAACACACTGCAGGTGGGTAGGGCATGAAGACCCTGAAGCAGCCCTGGCCCCTCATCTCCCTGCCCAGCTCTCCTCCATCCCTGCTCCCAAGCAACCTATGCCCAGGGCCAGGACCCCACATGCTGGAACTAGCTGGGACTCTCTGTGCAACCTGACCAAGGCAGGCAGGATGTGGGGGCAGCCAAGGCTGGAAGGACAGGAAGGAAATCTGAACAGAGACAATAGGTGGAAGGGGAGGAGGAACTGGGAATGGCTAGGATTAGGATGGCAGAGCCTGCACCCCAACTCTGCAAACTCTGGAAATGGATTTGCACTTCCTCTTCCTTAGACCACAACTGCCCCTGTCCCCACCGCACACCACAGGGTTCAGACCACTGAGGGGCTCCTCTTTGGCATGTACTCCACCCTGGCCCAGTGGGACTCTGGCATTTTGTCCACTGTGTACCTAGTGGTGTGCAGGGAAGCAGAGGCAGAGTTTGACCTAAACCCAGGGTGAGCAGAAACTTAAGCCAACACTACAAAAACTTGCTAAGAAGCTAGGGCAAGTTTCTTTCCTTCTCTGGGCTTCAGTTTTCTCATCCGTAAATAAATGGATTCTCCTAGATTGAGAAAGTCCTTTCTGGTGTTATAGGATGGCTCTGCCTCTCGATGTAGGCCTCTGGTATTTTTCTTTAGAGGAAGACTGGTATCCCTAGTCCAGGTCTCAGACTTTGGGACTGGGAGGGGGAACTGCCTGAGCCCTCCCTTCACCCTACCCCTTCCCCCAGCAATGGCCTGAGGGCCCATGGCCGCCCCTCAGGACCTGGACATCGCTGTGTGGCTGGCCACCGTGCACCTGGAGCAGTATGCAGACACCTTTCGGCAGCATGGCTTGGCTACGGCGGGTGCAGCCCGGGGCCTGGGCCACGAGCAGCTGAGGCAGTTGGGCATCAGCGCCACAGGGCACCGGAAACGCATTCTGCGCCTGCTGCAGGGCAGTGCTGCAGAGGGCTTCCTGGATCTCCAATCGGATAGTGCCATGGAGCCGTCTCCCAGCCCAGACTCTGAATCCCAGTCCTTCAAACCTGTGCCCAAGCCCAGGACGGTGTTTGGTGGGCTCAGTGGCCCTGCCACCACCCAGAGGCCTGGGTTGAGCCCAGCCCTCTGGAGATCAGATGTATCCAGGAGCCCGGAAACCAGCCCAAGGCTCCTCACCTCCCCCTCTGAACAGCCATCAGCCGTGAATACCATGGAGATGATGCCCAATGCCCTCTACTTCGGCCTGGACTTAAGAGGCGGGGCACAGGCAGCTCAGGAAAAGTGAGTGGTGTTGACACCTTGGGGTTCCCATGCTGGGGGAGGGCATCCAAAGCTGGAGAGTGGGTAGAGAGAAGCAATTGGTTGAGAACTGTCCTTTCTCCTCTTTCTCTTAATGACCAATAGACCTTTCCCCTCAGGGCCTCAGACACTTCCCAGACAGCTGCCCCCACCCCTGCCCTCAGACCCACAACGGGCACAGGTAGGTGGGTTATCAGGTGCTGGAGAAGAGGGATGGCCCACTTCAAGATCTCCCACTTTCCCATCTGATACTTGCTTCCTCATTCTTCATCCTGGCAGTGCACATCATGGACCCTGGTTGCCTGTACTATGGTGTCCAGCCTGTGGGGGTCTCAGGGGCCCCCGACAGAAGAGAGAGCAGAGGTATCTGTCAGGACAGGGCTGATCACAGGTGAGTACTCAGTAGGGTGGTGAAGGCAGGAAAAGGGGAAGCCTGAGGGGCAGTTGGGCTGGCGGATCCAGTTACCCATCAAGTATGCACTGAGTGTCCTCTGTCCTGCAGCAGGCACTCAAGATGCAGGGTGAATATAAAGACCCACTCCAATCCTAGGCAACTTGTGACTTAGGGAGCATTCAAGAATACAACAAAGAAACAGGCTAATGGAAATGTAATTTAAAATTGGGAGAAATGTTTCTTGTCCTTCACTTAACAAACCTTTTCTTGAGTTATTGCATGCTGAATATTGTTGTAGATTCTTAGAATGGATCAATCAGAAAACCCTGGTCTTGTGGGGAGATAGCCAATTAACAATAAATATAATAAATAAATTATATGTTTAAAAGGTGTTAAATGGCATGGAAGAAAATATGGCAGGTAAAAGGAATAGAATGGAGTAATGGGAGGTGTGGACTGCAGTTTTTCATGAAGTGTTTCCAGAGCAATAAAAAAATTATATTTGAGCAAAAACCTAAGGGATGTAAGAATTAGCCATGACCAGATGGTCCATAGGTATTTGGGGGGCTGTAAGAATAGAGGCTTCCCCAGGCCATGTGCTGGGGCTGGGGCGGTCCAGGAGCAGCATAAGCTGGGGCTGAGTGGGTCAGGTTGGAGGTGTGGGAGGGCATGAAGTCAGAGGCAAGAGAGGACAGATGGGTAGAACCTCTTCCGGACTTTCACTTTTACTTGAAATGAAATGGGAAGTCATTGGGAGGATTTTGACTTAAGTTTAAGAATTTTCTGGTAGTTGTGTTGGGTGATTTGTGGAGGGTAAAAGCAGAAGCAGAGAGACCAGTTAGGAGGTTACTACAGTAGTCTAGATGAGAGCCCTAACTCACAAGAGGATAATGGAGATGGTGAGGAGTGGATGGGTTTTGCTTATATTTTTGAAGGCAAACAACACCAGTAAACTGGGGTGTGGGAGAAAAGAGCAGTCATGAATGACTTCAAAGGTTTCAGTTTGAGGCTGCTCTGTCTAGTGTGGTGGCTATGATCACCTGTGATTGTGGAACACATGACATGTAGCTAATTGGAACTGAGATGGCTAGAACTTAGAGCCACTAGCAGATTTAGTTCAAAAAAGGATAAATACAACTGATGGAGCTACTAGAAACTTTTAAATGCCAAGTGTCTTTTACACTGACTTCTGTTAGATGCTGTCTGAGCAGCTAAAAGTACCTGGAGTTACCATAGTCCGGGGTGGGGGAGGGGGTGTGCAAAGCCAGAGGGATGAGTTAGACTTCAGTTTTGGATACTTTGCATTTGAAGTGTATGTATATAACCATGAGGAGAAGACAAATTGGCCATTAGATATACAATCCTGGACGGCAGGAAAGAGGTCTGAACTGAAGAGCTAAATCCGAACATTTAGATAGGTTTATATAACTGAGTGCAAGTGTTGATAGAGAAGGCGAATGAGATCGGTGTCCTGGCACACTCTTCTATCAAGAGGTTTGGAGAAGGGGAAGAATCAGTAAAACAGACTGAAGAGAAATCTTCAGTGGAGTAGAAGGGAAGTCTGGACAAAGTGATATATTTGGAGCCAAGTGAAGAAAGTGTCGGAGGAGGGACAGGTCACTTGTGTCAGGTGCTGCTGAGTGGTCCAGGCAAGTATTCTGACCTCCATATCTGGCAGCACAGAGTCACTGGGGTCCTTGGCAGGTGGTAGGGAAGAGCTTAACCAGAGTGGGCTTAAGAAAATGCAAGGAGAGGAGCCGGATGATACTTTTGAGGACTTTTTCTGCAAAGAAGAGCAGAGTAGGAGCCACTGTTCATAGTGAAAGTGAAGGTTTTGTTTGTTTGTTTTTTTGTAAGGTGGAATGTGACATGCTTGTAGGTGGATGGGAATGATCTGGTAGAGAAGGCAGATTAGTTGATATAAGGGCAAGAAAGAGAAGTCTGCCGCGATGTCCTCGTGTGGGTGGGAAGAACACAATCAAGTCACAGAGGGGGCACTGACTTCAGACAGGAGAGTAAATCTAGTAACAGGAGGAGGGCCCGGTGTGTGTGAAATTGGGTAGATGAGGCACCGGGAGTCTGTGGGGGTCCTCATCCTATTGCTTCCATTTCTCAATGAAGTAGGGTAGAACAGTGGTCCTCAATCAAGCTGCACATAGCTCAGGGAACTCTTCATGACTGGGCCCCCAGAGGTTCAGGTTGAAAGCATCTGGTTCTGTGTATTTTTGAGTTTCCCAAGTGATTTTGTGCTGCTATTTAAGAGCCACTGAAAAGTGATAGGGAATACTAGGCTTTTGCTAGGATGGCATAAGACCTGAGGGATAAGAAAAAGCAACCCAAGGAGACAAGTTCTGGCCGGAGGGGGCAGCATATATGAAGGAAAGAAACAAGAGCCTGTGGTTGGACTGTAGTAAGCAAGGGGGAGGTCAGGGAAGAAGCCTTGGGTCTCACTGTGCAAGACCTTGCAGCGCATGGGAAGGAATCTGAATTTATCCTAAGTGCAAATGGAAAGTTCTTGCAGGGTTTCACAGAGGGAGTGAAATCTGCAGGGAGTGAAGTGATTTCATTTACATTTTCAAATGGTTTGTGAGAGGGAGGGCAAGGGTGGAAGCAAGCCACCAGCGACCAGTTAGGTAATTCCTATCACTCTGGTTAAGAATGGATGGGAACTTGGTCCAAGGAGAGAAAGACAAAAACATCTGGAGAGAACTTACTGATTAGATGTAGGCAGCCGTGGTAGGAAACCATTCTACAGTCCTTCCCCAACTCTGCCCTCAAGTAATATGCATGGGAAAGGAGAGGGATGAATATTTTCCCTATAAAATGTTGAGCATGCTCAGGGAAGCAGCACTGTACTAACCCTTTGGGTTCCCAACCCCCTACTTCCTTGTTTGAAAAGCAGATCCAGTACCTGCCAGGCAGTCTATTAGTTACAACAGTGGACCGACCAGGGATCTGGGTCTAATGTGCGTCACCCTCTGTCTTGGCTCAGCAGGCAAGATCTGGAGGCACGGGAGGATGCAGGCTATGCCAGCCTTGAACTGCCTGGGGACTCCACTCTCTCACTGCCCACTCCAGACACAGAAACCAGTGATGACCTCATCTCACCCTATGCCAGCTTCTCCTCCACAGCTGACCGTCCCACACCGCTGCTCAGTGGCTGGCTAGACAAGCTCTCCCCTCAAGGGTGGGCTGCTGGGATGGGAGGTGGTGGCGGGCCCGGGAGTGGGGGGGTGAGGGGGTGAGGGGGGAGGTATCAGGTCCCCAGTACTCTGACCCTAAGCATCCCCCAAGGTGCAGCCCCCACTGCTCGCTGATCTTGGCCCCTCCCCTCCCCAGAAACTATGTGTTTCAGCGGCGTTTTGTGCAATTCAATGGGAGGAGTCTTATGTACTTTGGCAGTGACAAGGTGAGAGTCTAGGGGATGCTTCATGGGGACTGCAGCGAGGAGAGAAGAGCTGAGGGAGGTTAAGAATTGGGAGGAGGAATGCCCACGGTGAGGGAGGGGTCACCACATGCCTGAGATGAACACACAGTGACTGAGTTAGCACCTGTACCCCACTACCTGTGGGCTGAGTGCAGGTCTCACTGAAAGTTGGTGCTCGCTCCTGAGGTCAGTGAGCATGGCTGAGTTCCTGTCCCTGTGGTCCCTGGGCTGTCCTTCCAGGATCCCTTCCCCAAGGGCGTGATCCTTCTGACTGCCATTGAGATGACCCGCAGCAGCAAGGACAACAAGTTTCAGGTCATCACCAGCCAGAGGGTGTTTGTGTTTCGCACGGAAAGCGAGGGTGAGTGCTGATGTCCGCTGGGTTAATGTGGGAGCTGGGGGGCCGTGTAAGCACACAAACCTCTGACATGCTTCCCCATTCCCCACCAGCTCAGCGGGACATGTGGTGCTCCACACTGCAGTCCTGCCTGAAGGAGCAGCGCCTCCTGGGCCATCCCCGGGCCCCGCAGCCACCCCGACCCCTCCGCACAGGCTTGTTAGAGCTGCGTGGACACAAGGCCAAGGTGTTTGCTGCCTTGAGCCCTGGAGAGCTGGCACTGTACAAGAGTGAGCAGGTGAAGAACATCGGGCTGGGGCCAAGGGGTGTGGCCTAGCCTGTTCTGGGGATGTGCCTATTCCCCAAACCCCCTCCCTCCTGACCCCCCAGGCCTTCTCCCTGGGCATCGGAATATGTTTCATTGAACTGCAAGGCTGCAGCGTCCGGGAGACCAAGAGTCGCAGCTTTGACCTACTCACGCCCCATCGCTGCTTCAGGTGGGGCCCAGACTGGCAGGAGCAAGGCTGGGAAAGAGGGCTTTGAGGGAGGCACAGGGGCCTGGAGGCCTAGTCAGTAGGCCGCCAGTGGGTGTGCACTAATGGGAGTTCAGTGAGTAGGGTCAAGGATCTCAGGAGGGACTGGGTTGGTCCAGATGTGGCCTGTGACAGCTCCTGTGGGAATGGCCAGTGGTATGGGACATGTTGAGGGGGTGTCCATGCCCACAGACTGGCTGTCCACCCCTCAGCTTCACAGCCGAGTCTGGGGGGGCTCGGCAGAGCTGGGCGGCCGCTCTGCAGGAAGCAGTAACTGAGACCCTGTCTGACTACGAGGTGGCTGAGAAAATCTGGTCCAATCGGGCAAACCGGCACTGTGCAGACTGTGGGGTCTCCCGGCCCGACTGGGCCGCTGTCAACCTGGGAGTGGTCATCTGCAAGCAGTGTGCAGGTGAGGCTGGCACCCTTAGCTGAAATAGGGTAAATAAGGGGCAGGGGCGGCTGGGGCAGCAGAGCTCAGGGGTACCCACACCACATCCTCTTCATACCCTGACAGGTCAGCACCGGGCCCTGGGTTCTGGCATCTCCAAGGTACAGAGCCTGAAACTGGACACAAGTGTTTGGACTAATGAGATAGTGCAGGTGAGGCAGGGCAGGATGGAAGAGGTATGAAAATGACTTGGGTCAGGATTGGAATGTCAGGAGACGCTGGAGTTCTTGTCACACAAATTTGCCCCTTGTCTTCCTGCAGTTGTTCATTGTTTTGGGAAATGATCGTGCCAATCGATTCTGGGCAGGGGCATTACCTCCAGGAGAGGGACTGCATCCAGATACAGCCCCTGGTCCTCGGGGAGAGTTCATCTCCCGGAAGTACAGGCTGGGTCTCTTCCGGAAGCCCCACCCTCAGTACCCAGATCATAGCCAGCTTCTCCAGGTAGGAGGGACAAATTGGGACGGAGGGGAAGAGAGGAAAGCAGTTGGCATGCCTAAACGGGTGGCTGGAGTTTGCTGATGGTGATCAAGGGCTGTCCCCAGGGCTCTCAGGTTGGGTCTTTGGGGTCCTTTCCCCTCCTTGCAGGCACTGTGTGCAGCTGTAGCTGGTCCCAACCTGCTGAAGAACATGACCCAGATCCTGTGTGTTGAGGCCTCTGAGGGTGAGGAGCCCTGCTCCCCCTCAGCCTTCGATGGGACTTCCCCTGGTCTCCTGGCCCCAGGTAATGACTGCAAGTGCCTCCCTTCTCTCCTACCCAGCATGAATTCTCAGCCCTGACCTGTTCCTTGGTTCTTTCAGAAAGCCCCAGGTAACCCCTCACTCAGCCCATCAGGAAAGCCCAACCTGGGCAGTTTTCCAACCCTCCAGATCCTCTGGAGCCCACTGATATAATAAAATGACCAAAGTGCCTACTGTACAGGATGGATCTGGATATTGGAGCTGGTCTCCCCCAATGGGGCTAACCCACAAGCCAGGTCTTACTTGGAGGGGACAATCTGATCACAGAAACAATCATCTTCGAGAGGCTGGTCTGTAGCGGTCAGGCCCAAGGGGCCACAACACAAGGGCAGAGCTCACTGGCTGGCTGGTGGTGGGAGAGTCAGTGGACGATGCCTGGCTTAGATATTTCATTATTCCCTGCCACCCTTTCTTCTAATCTGGGTAGTGATGGGTCCAGCCTCCTGGGTTCTACTTGGTCATGTTGCCAGTGGGAGTTGGATCCCAGTGTCTTCCTGGGGTGACCCCTTCCCCCAAGAGGGTTAGGCTCATCTCGCTGCACTGGCCTGGCCTGATGTCTTTTCCCTTTACAGACCCCTGCCCTGGCGTGTACAATGAGGTGGTAGTACCTGCCACTTACAGCAGTTTTCTGTACTGTGGTCCCATCAGCAACAAAGCTGGACCCCCACCCTCTCGAAGGGGCCGGGATGGTAAGAAATGGGAGATGGAGGCAAGAATTGGGGTGGACCAGAATATACTGCAGAGGGACAAGATGAGTGTGCTGGGGTGGGAAAGTGGGACCACACCCTCAAGTAGGCTGGGGGCAGGCGGGGCCCTGCCTGGCAGGATGGGCCCTGCCTGGCAGGACTGAGTGACAGTAATGGCCTGTGCTTTGTAGTCAGACTGGCTCAAATCCTGGTTCTGCTACTTCCTATCCATGGCAAATTATTCAAATTATTCAAATTCTGAGCCTCAGTTTCTCTATCTGCAAAACAGTATGGAATCCACCACACAGGGCTGGTGTGCAGATTCTGTAAGATGGTATAGAGGCAGAGGACTTGCCGTAGAATATCTGTAAATGGGATTTCTGACAGTGGGGGCAGAGGTCTGCCTGCTGATGGTCAGTCTCCCCTCAGCTCCCTCCCGACTGTGGTGTGTGCTGGGAGCAGCTCTGGAGATGTTTGTGTCAGAAAGCAGCTCTGAACCCATCAACCTCATCCAACCCCAGGATGTTGTATGTCTGGGGGTGAGCCCTCCACCTACTGACCCCAGTGACCTTGACAGGTAACCGCAGCCTCAAGCTCACCAAGCCCTCCCTTTCCCTTCCTGAGCCTGACTGCCATACTATTGACTCCCTTTTTCCTCCCTGACTTCACCTTCTCTCAAGGTTCCCCTTTTCCTTTGAGCTCATTCTCACTGGGGGGAGGATCCAGCATTTTGGCACAGATGGAGCTGACAGTCTGGAAGCCTGGACCAGCGCTGTGGGCAAGGTGAGGTAGCCAAGACCCTCCCCCCACAATAGCTCATGCTTTCCTAGTCTCCACCTGCCTCCAGCTCAGTCCTCAAACTTCCCACTAATAGCTAAGGTCGACTGAGCACTTATCCTGTGCCAGGCTGTGTTAAGCATCGCCCACTCAATGTCTCATTTACTTCTCACAATAACCTCAGAGGAAAGAGTTATTAATATTTACATGTAAAGAAACTGAGTCCAGAGATTATGAAGTCACTTGGCCAAGGTCACAGAGCTAAGAGGAAATGAAGCATGGGACCAAAATGAGGCATCTGTCAAAACTCAAGGCCCAAATCTATCTGGCCTCTTCCTGTACAGGGGCCATCTCTAATCACTCCTCTCCCCTACTTCCCATGCAAGCTCTCCAGGTCCAGAGGCAAAACTGCCTTCATCTGTCCTCACTTCCCCATCCCCAGCAAGCTAGTCTATTGTGCACCCTCTTCCAGGAATTCAAAGTTTAGGCCTTAGAGTCAGACATCCTGGGATTTGAGTCTCCCAACTCTGTCTTGTGAACTTTTCAACATGGATAGAGTGGGTGGAAAAGACCCACCCCACAGGACTGAGGTTGAAGTGACACGTGAGCCCCACCCTCCTGACACACAGCAAGCCCTTCATCTGTGGGTGTTGAAATTGTAATGGTGATGACAATCCTCCCATCCTGCAGCAGCTTTTCCCTCTGCTCCACCTTCAACTCCTCACCCAGGCACCCTGCTGACAGCTTCTTAGAAAGCGGTGCACCGGGCAGCTGGCAGTTCCTCCTTACCCCCTCACAGCTGCCCTCCTGTGCCTCACTCTTGAGCTCCGGTGCTATGGACGGTCAGTGACTGCTAGTTGCCAAGTTGAAGGGCTGTACTGTGGTCTTACCAAGTCTTCCTGTAGCACCTGACAGGCCTCTTTAGAGAATGCTCAGCTGTTGTGCTCCTGACTCCACCCTCTGGTTCTGGTTCTCCCATAATTCTTCAGGCCAAGAAGTCAGCTCCATATCCTTTGAAAAGGGCTCTGTATAGCCCTCCCTGCTCGGTCCAAGTCTCCTCTTACTATTGCCTACACTTTCTAAAAATTCAGCCCATCCTTTAAGTTGGTACTGTCCAGAAGGGCTATAGACTATTACAGTATACGTGCCCCAGGAACTACTTGTTATGAGCCTTGATGGGATAAGAACCTGCAAATCAGCATTTAGAATCTTTCATAGCAGTCTGAAAGGGTGATCTTAAGTGTGGAATCTAATTACAGAAATCAGGGGCTTATGTTCTGTATGCTGTCTTTGTTTTATTTCACTTTTCCAGTAATTCTTTATGTAGAAGAACTGGGGTGTAGGCCCAGAGATGTGGGGGGTGAGCAGAGACAGAGTGGGGGGCAGAAAAGGTTCGCTTACTGAAATACACTGCTAAGGAGAGCAGCGGGCGAGACAAAAGGGGTCTGCTGCTCCATCTGTGGGTTAGATCCCTGACTGGAAATTGAACTCAGATCATAGTGGCGATAGTGTTGAGTCTTAACCCCTAGGCCACCAGAGAGGTCCCTCTTTTGATTTTTATTAAAGTATCAGTTGGTGACACGTTAACTGGAAAGATTACATGAGGAGCACTCCTTTCAGGTCCTCCTCAAATACTCCTTTCTCCAGGAAGGCTCTCCCCCGACCCCGGGATGATGGGATTTCCCGGAGTACTGCGACTGAAAATATAACTGAAGGTTATAGCATGTTTAACGAAGGACAGAGGCTGCCGCACAGGGGTTTTCTCTGTGTTGACTGGAAAACTGAATTGAGTTCTTCCCTGTTTTTTCCCCATCCATCTCTTCTTTCTTCCTTGGATGACTCCTCTACTCTCTCCCCACCCATTTCCATTCTGCTCTCTCTCGGCCCTCCCTGTTGCCTCTCACTATCCCCGCTCTTGTCTTTCTCCCTGTCCCCTTTCCCTCTGTTCTCCTGCCTCTGCAGTGGTTCTCACCGCTGAGCTGTCACCAGCTGTTGGGCCCTGGGCTGCTGCGCCTGGGCCGCCTGTGGCTGCGGTCCCCCTCCCACACAGCCCTGGCCTCCGGCCTCTGGCTATCAGGGTTCGGCCTTCTTCGTGGTGACCATCTCTTCCTGTGTCCAGCGCCGGGCCCTGGCACCCCAGCCCCTGAGGACATGGTGCATCTGCGGCGGCTACAGGAGATCAGTGAGCAGGGGAGGGGTAGGGGTGAAAGTGGCCATAGTGGGGAATGAAGGGTCTTCTATTTGGGGGTTCCTATGGGAAACAGCAGAACACGGTAGATTTAGGTACAAGTTCTGGAGTCAAACTGTCTTGATTTAGGCCCCCACCTCTCTCAATTCCTAACTGTGTGTCCTTGTACAAGTTTCTTAACTTCTCTGTGCTTTTATTTCCTCGACTTTACAATGGGCACAATAATCAAATGGTAGTGAGTTTCAAATAAGGTGATGCATGTAAAACACCTCTCACGATCCTGCCAGTGTCCAACAAGTGTTGTATGTTGTAAGTGATATATAACATCATCATCATTTGGAGTCACTTGCTGGTTGGAGACTGGGAGAGGGGACTGAATATTCTCACTTCCTCCTAAAATAGGAACAGTGAGGGATAGTTTAGGGCTTGCTCTGGAGACAAAGAGGCCTGAGTTCAACTCAGATCGGTTATTTTATTGTAAGTAATCTGGGGCAAGTGACTTAACTTCTTTGAGCTTGAGCTTGTAAAATGGGGGATAGTATTTTACAATTCATGGGATTTAATGCAGCATTCTTTTAAGACTCCTAGTCTGGCACTTATATACCATTAAATACTTAATAACTGTTAGTCTCTAGGATGTAGACATTAATGATAATGTTCATTGGTTCTCCTCCCAGGTGTTGTCCCTGCAGCTGACACCCCTGACAAGAAGGAGCATTTGGTTCTAGTAGAGACAGGAAGGTAACTGTTGCCCCTACCCTTGATCCTGGGCCCCTCTTTCAAGGGCTCAGCCCACACCTTCCACCTGGCCTGCTGGACCTCTGCCCACTTCCTCAAAAGTTGCTTCCCTAGTTCAGAGTCCCAGTTTGAGTTGGGTGTTGCTGCCCCCTGCTGGTGATTTTGGAAGTCAGGTCCTTGTGTTCCCGTGCCTCTAAGTCAGAGGGCCAGTTGGGGTTGGCTCTAACTCAGGCTTCTGGGGTCTCAGGACCCTGTATCTGCAGGGGGAGGGCCGGCTGGACTTCTCAGCATGGAACACAGCCATTGGGGGTGCTGCCGGAGGGGGTGGCACAGGGCTACAGGAGCAGCAGATGAGCAGAGGTGACATCCCCATCATTGTGGACGCCTGCATCAGTTTTGTCACTCAACATGGTGAGTGGGAACCAGCTGACACTGAGCATGGGGTGCAGTGGGGTGCAGGGAACATGGCTTTGGACCATGGGGTGGGGGGTGATCTGAACTCAAGAGCTTTGTCTACAGAGCCTGCAGCCTGACAGCAACCAGCAGTGTGACCCTTGGCAAGCTGCTTTGCCTTTCTGAGCCTCAGTCCCTCATCTGTAAAACAGGGCTACTAACAGTCTTCATCGTACAGGATGATTGTGATAGTAAGACAACGCAGGTAAAGGGTTAACGCAGGTAAAGGGTTAGCACAGGACTTACAGGTGGTTTCCCGAGGTAGCTGAAACTGGCACATGGGCATGGAGGAGGACCGGCACTGAAGGTGACTGGAGATGTAGAGCCACAGAGAACAAGGGGGGCAGCTGCGAAGGGAAGGAGGCTGGAGCAGAATTACTCTGTGTGGGAAGTCTTCTAGGCACAGAGCGTCAGCTCTGCAAGTGGTTCCCAGAACTTGTGAGTTTTTGGCTTCTACTCTATTTTCCAGCACAACTATAAGTTGAATCTATCTTTCTGGTGAACCCCCTTTAGAAGGCTGGATTCTTGAGAAGGAATTTCACAGGAAATAGTGAGGGCAGTAAAGGGCGGGAGTAATGAGAGCGGGTAAGTGAAAGACACACTCATGAACCTACAAGGAGACAGCAGGCAGTCAGCGGCTAATGACACTCTCTAGCAGTGATGTCCTTGCTCAACAACCCCACCCTCCTCTCAACTTCCCTGTGTTCAAAGTCAGAGGCCCAGGGGAAAAGCCCAGGAGAAAGAGCGGGTGGTCACACCTACCCCTCCACTTGAGAGGTATTTACTGAGCTGCTTCCATGTGCCAGACACTGGGGAGCCAAGAGTGAGAATACTTGGACCAGGTGAGGGTCTATGAAGGTCAGAGACTAGGAGGAGAATTGGGTAATAAGAAAAAGATTCAGGCTACTCTCGCCATTCACTGTAGTTATCTTCTGTAAAGTTACCGCGTTACTGAATTTAATGGACGCCTAGTGACTGCCCCAGTGGAAAAACAGGGCAAGGTTCCTGGGAACCTCTGGTCACATTTTCATCAACCAATCAATACCTATCCTTGTGTAAGTGTTTCCATTTAAAGGCACCTTATTCAATATATACTGTTGATTTGTTGACACAGAACTCACAGCTGACGGCACTTCATAACCCATGCTAGTCAGAACTAGTGTACTAAATATTTTCTCCATGAGGTACATCCTGACCTCCCCATTCCTAGGAACATCAGACAACACTTGACACTGTCACCGTAAAAAGCATAAGAATGCAGAAAGAAAACAAAACCATGGATCTAAATATACCACAAAAATTACACTTGTTTATAGCAGGACACGTCAGCTGGAAACGTGTAACAGGCAGCTCCAATTTTTCTCTGCTTATGTTCGCTAAGTGACTGCAATAGTGCTACAAGTATTGTTTTGGGGGTAAGAAATGAATTTTAGCGGCATACAGGTTCATAAATACTGAATATGCAAGCAAGGTTTGACTTAGGGTAGGCCCTCCCAACCCTTGGGAGATGTGTTCGAAGACACAGCAAATGATTGAATCTGACTCATACAGAGACTGTTTTTTCCTATTTGTATATACCTATGATAAAGCTTAATTTGTAAGTAAATATTAGAGGTGTTAGAAATTAACAGCAGCTAATAAAAACCAGAATCATAAAAATGCACTGTAATAAAAGTTATGTGAATATGGTCTCTCTCTCAAAACATCTTGTTGCTTAGAATATTTTCCTACTGCAGTTTTATTGGAATAATTGAAACCACAGAAAGCAAAGCCACAGATAAAGGGGACTTTATAATGTGATTTTAGGGAGTGCTATTTAAATATAAAAGTAGTAGGGAAAGGGCCCTCCTTGGTGGCGCAACAGGTTAAAATGCAGCACTATGAAGCTAACTGTAGCCGCTTCAGCATGAGTTCGATCCCTGCCCAGGGAGGTGACCCACATGGTGCAGCAGATCTCTCCTGTTTCACCCGCTGCTCCCCTCAGCAGTGAGCTTTGTCATTCTGGCTGTTCTACTCCCCACTCTGTCTCTGGTGAATCCTCTCACAGCCCCCACACCTCTGGCCTGTATCCCAGCTCTATACGCATAAATAAATAAATCTTAAAAAAAAAAAAAGAAATAGTGAGGACATAGAGTAATGAGGCTGCTATAAGTGACAATGTGGCTAGGGAATGACTTTCTGAAGATGAGGACTCGGAAACCTGAGGAGCCCCCACCCCAAATAGTCACGTACCATATAGTGGGCTCACAGATGAGTGCTGGGTGGGTGGTGGTGGCTCTTTGGGGAGTGGTGAGCAGAAATGCTGCCTGTTCACATGTAGGGCTCCGGCTGGAAGGCGTGTATCGGAAAGGGGGTGCCCGTGCCCGCAGTCTGAGACTCCTGGAAGAGTTCCGGCGGGATGCCAGATCAGTGAAGCTCAGACCAGGGGAGCACTTTGTGGAGGATGTCACCGACACACTCAAACGCTTCTTCCGAGAACTGGATGACCCTGTGACCTCTGCACGGTTGCTGCCTCGCTGGAGGGAGGCTGCTGGTACTCCCCAGATCCCTGAGAACTCACAGGCAACCGCAGCCCAACCAGGAACTCCATCTACTCCTCTAGAATCCACAAGGGCCCTTGTGGGATTGGGAAGCCCCTCTCTGCCTACCCTAGAGGAACACCTAGGGCTGAGTGGGAAAGGGAGCTAGACATATCTAACCTGGATTTGTTTCTCTTAGAATCCTTCCACCTTCCCTTCTCTGATCTTCTCTAACTCTCTCCCTTTCCATCCCCAGAGCAGCTCCTGAAGAATCAGCGCCTGGAGAAATACAAAGAAGTAATTGGCTGCCTTCCTCGGGTCAACCGCCGCACACTGGCCACCCTCATTGGGCATCTCTACCGGTGAGTATGACCAGACGCCCTGCAGGCTCCTCACTAACACTGGCCCCTCCTCCAGCCTCTGCTTACCCTCATTCATTCAGTGCCCAGTGAAGGTGTTACAGTGTAAAGGTTCAGAGCATGGACTTTGGGGAGAGAAACCTAGGCCGTAAGTTGGCCGCCCCGTTCTAGTGTGTTACTTTGAGCAAGTTATTTGTTCTTGCTGAGTCAGTTTCCTCATCTGTAAAAAAGGAAGATGAGGTGATGGAGAGTATCCACCTCATAGGTTCTATGAGAGTGAGATAATCCTTGTAAAAGTTTTATTCCAGAACCTGGCCTGTATGTGGTAAGCATTCAGAAAGCATTCAAATTCATTTGATTATTCTATGCCAAGCAAAGGGTTAGATGTAGGAAACACAAAGAGGAGTAAGATGCAGATTCGCCTTCACTGTTTAGGGAAAGGGTCTTTGGGTGACTCAAGGTGAACCCTGGCTATGTTGTGCTGATCACACTCTGACACAGGGACTGCCAACTGTGGGCCAAATCCAGCCCATGTCTGTTTTTATCAATAAAGTTTTGTACAAAAAGTATAAAGTCACACCCATTTACTCTTACTTTTTCTGTTGTTCCTTGAACATTGCAACAGCAGATACTGCATGGCCTGTAAGCCTAGATTATTATCTGTTCCTTTACATGAAAGGTTTCCTGACCCCGTGCTGTATTTATCATCACCCAAGACTGGGAGCTCCTGGAGACCAGTAGCATGGCTTACTCACTGCTATATCCCAAGTGCATAGCCCAGGCCTGGCACACAGTTTTTGTTAAGTGAATGAATGAGCACCCATTGTATTCCTCATGACTCTCACGCCCCTCCACAGGGTGCAGAAGTGTGCAGCTCTAAACCATATGTGCACGAGGAACTTGGCCCTGTTGTTCGCACCCAGTGTGTTCCAGACAGATGGGCGGGGGGAGCACGAGGTGCGGGTGCTGCAGGATCTCATCGACAACTACATCTCTGTCTTTGACGTAAGCTCTCCTGGCCCCTGACCTACAACTCCTCTTCCTAGACTCTGGAATTGGTCACCCAACAAACACCCAGGCCAGCCCTCTTGAAGGCCCACTGCATCAGGACCCCTGTCTCCTATAACCTACCTCCTAAAATCCTTTCCCCAGTGGCGTGTAGCTCTTCTGACCTCTGACCCTTTCATGCAGGTTCTCTGGTCTTCTCTCCTGCTTCCTTACTGTCCCAGCACTCACTCCCCACCCCACCCACACCCACCACTCTCCTTGTGACTGTTCCACAGATCGACTCTGACCAGGTAGCGCAGATTGACTTGGAGGTCAGTCTTATCACCACCTGGAAGGATGTGCAGGTAATGTGTCCTGACTTTAGACTCCTGACTGGGCCTGAAGGGGGACATCAAGACTGGAAGCTGACCTGATTCCAGAAACTGGCCCTCAGCTCTCTGGAACACAGGGGATACCAAAAAAGGGGAGTTCATTGAAGGGAGACATTTGGTCTAGGATTTGTTCCATTCATTCCAACATGAGGATTCTTCATTATAAGATGATGGTAGAAGTACTCTAGGCACACAGAAATCCAAGGAATCGTTTGGTGAGACAAGGAGGTAACAATAATATTAAGTACAGTAGCAAACAGCTAGGGACCTGCCATATTCCAAACACCTATAATCTCATTTTATCATCACACAACTCCAAGAAGTGGATGGTTTCATTTTTTTTCAAATATATAAGCTGAGATCTAAAGGTCACTTATTCAAGGTTGTACTATAGTGAGTAGCAGAGTTAGAACACCAACAGTATGAGTCCAGATCTGTCCTTCCAAGCACTATGCTACACATCTGGGAAGCCTCTTACACAGCTTGAAGCTGTAATCCCACCAGTCTCGGGGTTCTCTCTTCTGAGTGATACTAGGGATAAGGGTTAGGAGACGTTAGTGGGAGAAGCACTCATAATGCAATGTGAGGAATACTCTGACCTTGACTCTTGGCATCTTTTGTGTCCTCCTGACTTCCTTAACTTCTCCCCTTAGCTGTCCCAGGCTGGAGACATTATCATGGAGGTTTATATAGAGCAGCAACTGCCAGACAACTGTGTCACCCTGAAGGTAAGTTCTGAGGGGACAGGAAGGGACATGAGAGCATGCTGGGGGGTAGGGACAATGGCCTGACCAGTACAGGTCCTCTGCTCTTGCCTTGACCCCAGGTGTCCCCAACACTGACTGCTGAAGAGCTGACTAACCAGGTATTGGATATGAGGGGCACAGCAGCTGGAACAGACTTGTGGGTGACTTTTGAGATCAGAGAGCATGGGGAGCTTGGTAAGTAAGACTGTGTGTGTACTTGTGCACATAAGCAGGAGTCAGGCAATTATGACCTTTGTGTTATCAAACACAGTTGATGGACACTCTGTCTTCAGGAAGCGAGGGGGCATGCTACTCAGCTGACATTCTGTCTTTCTAAATATTCTCTACTCTCTCAGCTTTTATGTATCCCACAAACCCTTCTTGGAGGTTTCTCTTTCTCCTTTGCCCAGACTCCACATGTTGGAGGGACTCAGTGTTCAGTTCTTTTCCTTTTTCTGCCTACATTTCTCCTTGGGTAAGCTTGTCTATGCATGGCTTTAAATGTCACTAATAAGCCGGCACCTCAGTTTTTATCTCTGACCTAGACCTCTCTTCTGAGCTCCAGGCTTGCATATCCATTTCATATGTCACATAAAGCATTTAAAATTTTAAATGTCTAAGAACAACTCAATTCCCAGCCCCTCCCCTACCAAAAGGCCCAGGTAATTTCCTAGTTTTTCCTAATTCAGTCAGTGGCACCACCATTCACTCAGCTTTCAAGGCCAAAATCTTGGAAGTCCTCTGAGGCTGTTCCCTTCCCTTTCTCTTCATACCCAACCCAAGCAACTTGTCCTGCCGACCCTATGTAAATCAATCAGTTCTCACCATCTCCACCATTACCAGCACCTTAGTTAAAGTTGCCATAATCTTTCTGCTCCCTAACATTCATCACAAAAAATGTGCACCCAAGAAAGTGAAGAGTTGACTCCTTCCAATCCACTGTAAATCCAGCAGCCAAATAAGCATTCCAAGCATAAATCAGTTCATGCCCTCCCCAAGATTAAACCTCCCAACGGGGCCTGTCTGATGGCCTACGGGTTAAGTCTCAGCACTATCACCACCGCCGCCGCCGCCTTAGTTCAATCCTTGGTCAGGGAGCTGCCCCACGAGGCGCAGCAGACCTCTCCTGTCGCACCCACTGCTCCCCTCAGCAGTGTTTTTCAGTCGATCCGTCTGTTCTGCTTCCCACTGTGTCTCTAGCCTACACCGTGGTTCTTCGAAGCAAAAATAAATAAAATCTTTAAAAAAAAAAAAAAAGGCAAAAAACCTCCCAACGACCTCCCATTAAACTTAAAATAAAATTCAAATTTCCTGTTGGGCTCACAAGACCCTGAAGTTCGGTCCCTTCCATATTTCTCAGATTTCATAACGCTCTCCCTTTTCTCCTTGTTCCAGCCACACCGGCTCTTTCATTCCTCAGATATGCCCCTGCCTCAGGGCCTCTACATCTTGTTATGTCTGGAATCTTCTTTTCCCTAACCTCAGCGTGACTGGCGCTTCCTAGTTCTCCAGCCCGAGTCGAGTCGCATCTCCCAGGCCCCTCTGAGAGGCCTTGCGGGCGGGCGGCGCCTGTCTCAGGAACTGCCCTGCTACTCTCGCTCAGCTTCTTACTGTGGCTTTCAAAGCCGTTATTAGTCTACAATTATTTTGCTTACTTGCCTGTTTACTGTCAGCTCCCTCAAGAGGCGGCGGGCTTTGTGTTTCATGCCGTGTCCAATAGATCCGCCGTGAGTTTGCGCGGCAAGTGTTTTTTCGTCACAAGCGTTTTTTGTCGCAAACGGTTTTTGCCGCAAAACTAATCGGCCGTAAGGCAATTTTGCCGTAAAAGGTCGACTTACTTGATTGACAGGGAGTTTGACGATTTGGCTTCAAGTTTGGTTTCAAGCCACCCAGTACTTCTGTATCCACATTTTATAAATCTTAGTCCTAGAACTGTTATCAGTGGACATGGTGGTGTTAAAATTGTGGGTGATCCTGGCCAGGGAGGTGACCCAGAGGGCGCAGCAGACCTCTCCTGCCTCACCGCTGCCTTCCCTCAGCAGTGTATTTGAGTAGATCCGCCTTTTCTGCTCCCCACTCTGTCTCTGGTGAATCCTCTCACCCTCACCCCACTTCCCCATACCTCTGGCCTACACAAAGTAATAGTAATAATAGTACAATCTTTTTTAAAATATTTTTGTTGTTGTTGTTCATACAGAACTGGGGTGCAGGCCAGATGCTCAGGGGCGGTGAGAGGCTTCACCAGAGACAGAGTGGGGAGCAGAACAGGCAGATCTATGAAGTACACTGCTGAGGGGAGCAGTGGGCTGGTCAGGAGAGGTCTGCAACGACATGTGGTCACCTCTGGGGTAGGCTGGGATCGAACTCATGCTGAAGTGGCTTTAGCTCCTCAGTGCTGTGCTTTAACTCGCTGTGCCACCATGGAGGGCCCTAATAGTACAATCTTTAAAAAAAAAAATAAATGGACGACAGCTACATATTCCAGCTTAATAGAAAATTTGGTGATAGAACTTATCGGAAGTATGAAATAAGAGTGTGAGGCCAGGTTAGCTACCCACTATGCCAGAAGATGCTAATGTGAGTTTGCAAATCCCTCAGTGACCACTCCTCTTTTGCACGCCTTAAAACCAAAAGTTTACCAAGCTTATGGAAAATATTCAGGACATAATTCAGGACAGTGTTCCAGAGCGTTCATTAACAACTTCTTTAGCTAATTTAGATGTGGCAGCTTCCCTTTTACCTGGTTTATCATGCAATATTAGAAACAGGTGGCAAAAGAAGATTCAGGCTCCTTTTAGGCCCCCCAAAAGTAACAGTTATATGAATCTTGATGTGTACATTTCTTGGAAATGGTGAAAATTTTTTTTAAAAATCCAAATACTTTTTCATTTTTTTGTGAGTTTTTTTTTTAATTTTGTTGTTAACTTTGCATGTTCTATTTCCTTCTTAATTAACGTGCTTCTTTTATTTTTCATGATTTTATCTCTTGTTTTTTTGGGGAAAGTTTACAACTTTTTAGTTATGCAAGGGACATGTTTAAAAACTTATGGCAAATCTACCTAGAATTGTTTTCTTTTCACTGTTACATCCCCAGGGCCAGCATCTTGCTTGGCACAGAGGTGATGGTGCTTAGATGCATGCCTGTGGCTGGATGGCTGACTGCTGGGAGATGAGGTGGATGGGTACTCTGTGGATGGGTACTCTGATTGATACTTGCCTCTCCAAACCCCTTAGAGCGACCACTGCACCCCAAGGAAAGGGTCCTAGAGCAGGCTTTACAATGGTGCCACCTTCCAGAGCCTGGCTCAGCTTCCTTGCTCTTGAGAAAAGTCTCCCTATCTCAGGCCAGCTGCCTCTTCACAGGTGAGCCACCATCTTTAGCCTATAGCCCCAGCTCTCACTCCTAGAACCCTCGACCTAGCCCTGCTCTTTTGTGCCCAGGTATCCCTCGTGAGAGCCCAAGGGTAGGGCTGTTACGGTGTCGGGAGGAGCTGCCCCGTTTGCTAGGAAACCGTTTCCAAGAAAGGTTCTTTCTGCTGCGTGGACGCTGTCTGCTGCTACTTAAGGAGAAGAAGGTGAGGCCTTGCTGCAGTGGAGAGGGCTATGAGTGGTCATGTGGGAGGAGTTGTGACTGTGCTCCTCAAACTATACTCTCCTCAATCTTATTGTTTCCCTGAACCTTGATGTGTCTGATCCTATCATCACATAACCCCAGTGCTTCCATGACATCTTGACCTCACCTTGAGGTGATCCTTCTCACCCTCACTGCCTTACTTATGTTCGCAGAGCTCTAAACCAGAACGGGAATGGCCTTTGGAAGGTGCCAAAGTCTACCTGGGAATCCGCAAGAAGTTAAAGCCTCCAACACCGTGAGTTTTCTCCCCCTACCCACACTTCTAGGGCCTTTCTGCCACCATGTGACCTTCTGGCCTTTCTGATCACCCATCACTATTCTTTGCGTCCTAGGTGGGGCTTCACGTTAATACTGGAGAAGATGCATCTGTGAGTACCTCCCAGCCTGTCTTCTACTCTGGCCTATCCCTACTCCCTGTCCTCCATCTCCTCGCTCTTCCCATCCTCCATCCCTGTAGCAATGGCCCCTTTCCCCTCCTGCTAATACCCCTCTGACCACACTCTCAGCTACCTGTCCTGCACTGATGAAGATGAGATGTGGGACTGGGCCACCAGCATCCTTAAAGCCCAGGTGAGGACACTAAGTCAATGAGCCCAACTATACTCCTCAGTACCTCCCATGCCAACTATGCCAACCCTTCACCCTCTCTCCAGCATGATGACCAACAGCCAGTGGTCCTACGACGCCGGTCCTCCTCTGACCTTGCCCGTCAAAAGTTTGGCACCATGCCTTTGCTGCCCATTCGTGGAGATGACAGTGGCGCCACTCTCCTCTCTGCAAATCAGACGCTGGTGAGGTCCCGCCAGCCTACCCCAAGTAATCCTGCCCATGTCCCTGACACTCTGCAAGAGGGAGCAGTGCTGCCTTCTCTGTGCCCCCACTCCTGTCTCCTGTTGCCAAGGACTCACTGTCTGTGTCTTTCCCTCCCCACACCCCCATCCCACCTGTGCCCAGCGGCGACTTCACAACCGGAGGACACTGTCCATGTTCTTTGTGAGTACTGTGCCTGCTCCAGCTGCATGCCTCAGCCCTGTGTTCCTCTGTGCTGCCTGAGCCAGGGCTGCTTTCTATATTTGTCCTAATGTATGCGGGACATCTATGGTGAGGGGAGGGAGAGGAGAGTGTTGGAGCCAGAAAGGATGAGGAAAATGAGGGATGATAGGATGTGATGAGGAAGGGGTGAAGTAGTCATAGGATCTGAGAAATAGAAGGAAAGTAGTTAAGTGAATGCTTGTTCGAATCAGACAGACCCAGGCTCAAGCCCCAGTTCTACCATTTACTCGTTGTGTGATTGGACAACTCAACCTCTGTGGACCTCATTTCACTCACCTACAGAAATCCCATCACGAAGAGTTACTTGGGTATCATACTCACAAAGTATTTTTCTGGTCCAGAGCTTAATAAATACATCATATTTGCTGAATGAATGAGTAGAGAATGAAAGAGCTCAATAAATGTTAGTGATTAATAATCTGACCACTCTAACTCCACACCTGCCTCCTGTCACCCCATCCAGCCAATGAAGTCATCCCAGGGGTCTGTGGAGGAACAAGAGGAATTGGAGGAGCCTGTGTATGAAGAGCCAGTATATGAGGAAGTGGGGGCCTTCCCTGAGCTGACTGAGGACACCCCTACCTCCTCTGCCACCATGCGAGAGGAAACAGCCAAACCAAAGATCCCTTTTGCCAGCCAGATGTCCTTGGATCAATCTTTTCTCTCCAAGGCAAGAACCCTGGGCCAGGAGGAAAGGCCCCCTGAGCCCCCACCTGGCCCCCCTTCAAAGAGTAGTCCCCAGGCACATGGGACCTTGGAGGACCAGCTGCTCCAAGAGCTCAACAGCCTCATCCTGAGAAAGGGGGAAACAACCACAGGCCTGGGCATCTCTTCCCAGCCTTCCAGCCCCCAGGCCCCAAGCCCCAAGAACCTTCCAACGCAGATATCTGGCTTCCCCACCCAACCACCCTGCACTTCCGGTTCACCCTCCAGTCAGCCCCTCACATGACTCTGGGACTGGCAGTCTGAGTGGGTTGGTAATCCAAAGATCCAAGCTGTCACCATGGCCGACACTACTGGGGACTTTCTTGGCTCTGGCTGAAATGATCTCAGAATCCAAGTGGTGCTAAAAGAGCACAAGACTGAGGACTTCAGATACTATGTCCTACTCAGAGAGGGCAGGTCATGGTACTCTCTGGGCCTCAGCTTGTACTCAGAGGTAACCAAGATAAGGAGAGCAGTGAATGTCAAACTGTTTCTCTCACCTTTTAGGCCTACATATTTTCCTTCAACAAGACAACCTCTGCTTTACATATATGGTATGTAGGGGTTCTGTGAGAGGTTTGGGTTTTTAAAAATTTGTTTTATGCATCAAACAAAGAAAAAGATATGAAAAAAAGAAATATGAATGATCTCCAAGTCTGCTGTACCCCACATCCTACATTCAGCAACTGCATTGAAGCCCTAGAGTGGGGAGGTTGTTTTTTTTTGGAGGTTGGGGCAAAAAAAAAACCCAAAAAACAAAAAGGACAGGTTACTGTTAATAAACCTTGGAACCAAAAAGATACCCTTCTTTTATTCATTCATTCATTTGTCCATTCATTTATTCAACAACTATGATATACTGAACACCTAGTTGGTGGTCGAAGCTGGGATATTGTCTGAACCCAAAGGATGGGAGTCCCTGCTCTTATGGAGCTTCCACTGTTGGGAACCATCCCAGTCATGGGTTGTTGAGGGCAGAACTGGCAGGGTCTCAAAGTGGGGGTGGCATCCTCGAGCGGAGATTCCTAGAAAGGGGGAAAAAGGACAAAAGGGGGAGCGGGCGCGAGGAAGACACAGGAATTGGAGTTGGGTGCAAGTCTTCCTGTTCTGCTCTTAGCAGAAGTTTATTTTATACTTTAGGAACAAGCAGTGGGATGACATCAGCACATGAACTAGGCTGAGAGATTATAATCATCTTTTTTTCTAAAAACAGTTTGGGGTTGTATTGTCCAGCTGAGATTATAACATTTATTATTCTTAAAATCAATCTATTAAAGTTAGGCTAGGTACACAAATTCATAAAATTTAAGGCTAACATTGTTATATTTACCACAGTGTTGATTGGCTAAAATAAAGTCCCTTTAAACCTTAAATGCTACTAAGGATCTTCATTCTCATTGAGACATCTCAGAGAGTAAAGTAAAGTTGAGGACTAGGGTGGAGGCTGGGCTGGAGATGTGAAGGGGGATAAGGTGAGGTTGTGGGCCAAGGTGAAGTTGTGAAAGAGGGTAAAGTAAAGTTGAAGACTAGGGTGGAGGAGTTTTCTGGTAGATAAATCACTAAGGGAGATAGTAAGATTCTTCATTTAAAGACTGAGCAATAAAAGCTTAAGTAAGAGAGTAGATTTGGGTTCTTGTCTGGCAGTAAAAGAACTTTAATTATTTTTTAGCATGTTCTAGTACTACCTTGTCTTATAATATTGGTTTTGTAATAATTGCTTTTATTAATCAGCCAGTTGTAATATTATTTTTTGCTTTCTAGAGGAATTTTCTGTCTTGGGGCAGCGCTTGCTTACCTGAGCCAGGCAGCGCCTGATGGTTGCGTAGAATATTTTGATATTACAAAAAAGGGAGGTCATAACATAAGTTAGTATGGAAATTCTGATTTTTCAGAGCATTTCCCCTCCATCTGGAATTTGTCCATCGATAGAAGTTGCATATAGCTTGTGTCATTCCATTGTAGAGGGAAACAAAAAATACACAAATTCAGTGCTACGAAGAAACTCCATCATAGTGATGTGTTTGAGCCTGATTGTGGGAAATGACCTTTAGGCTGGGCAGATCTGGAAGCCCTGTGTGAAAAGATGAAACATGAAGAAGCCAGATGTGGAGTGCTGGGAGAGGGCACGCCTGCAGATGAAAGCAATAGGCATGAAGACTCTGTGGGGAAGGGCCTGTTGGGGGTATGACTGAGACGCATAGATTGGGAAGCAGAGAAAAATAAGGGCTGAAGGAGAAAGATACACAGGGCTCAAAGACATTCAAATTTTATTCTGAAGCAGTCAAGATGTTTTAAGGAGGGAAATGATATGGTAGTTCCTTTTTGTTTTTCATGATCTTGGCTGTTCTCCTTTTTATCTCCCACCATCATCTCTCATATTTTCCTGTTCCTTCACAAACAACCCTCCCAACCCCCATTGTAGAACCAAGCTTATTGTTGTTCACTGGTTTTTGAAAGCATTTTATATTACCTAAGTCATCTATTGTGTAAATGTCCAATGTTCATTTGTAACCATTCTAACTTGCTTTACTACATGTAATTCTCTCAAACTCCCTCACTTTGTTGAAATGGCTGTGTTTCATCTTTTCTTATGGTTGAATAGTATTCCATAGGGTGATATACCATGTCTTATTGATCTTATCTACTGGACACAAATCTCTTTATTTTTAAGATTTATTTACTTAAAAGAACTGGGGTACAGGCCAGAGGTTCAGGGCAGGGAGTAAGAGGCCTCACCAGAGACAGAGTGGGGAGCAGAACAGGCAGATCCACTGAAACACACTGCTGAGGAAAGCAGCAGGCAAGATAGTAAAGGTCTGCTGCACCATGTGGCTTAGTTCCTGGCCTGGGATGGAATTTGTGCTGTAGTGGCTGTGGATAGTTTCATAATGCTAAGATTTAACCCCTTGCACCGCCAGGTAAGCCTGATGACACATTTCTTTAAAAAAAAAAAATGTATCACTCTGACTGTTTTGTGAATGATGACTTGGAGAAGGGAAGAGTGGGAGCAAGGAGACCAGGAGATTGAAAATGGGAGTTTGGTCAGTGGTTTTGGAAATTGAGGGAAGTGGATCAATAGGAGGTATTTTTTAGAAATAGAACTTACAGGATTTGCTGACAGATGGAATGTGGAGGTAGGGGAGAGGACACAATGACTCTGGATTTCTATCTTTCCTAACTGAATGGAGAGTAGTGCCATGTAATGTTACCTGAGGAAGGATCAGGTTGGAGACCCTTTAAAAGTATGAGGTCCTTACTAGAAATATATGTGGTGATGTCACTGGGTATTGGTTATATGAATGGAGTTTGGGAGCACAGGTAACTAACTGGTTTTTCCAAGTCAGGGGTATGTTTGTGTGTGTAGGGGGGATGGGGTGTGTGTGTGGGGGGGAAGTGCGGGGACGCCAGGGGAGCTTAGCTGCTAGATCCTGGGGTTGCAGAGTCTGAAGGCAGACCCTAAAAGTGACAGGGGCTTTCGGGACCACAGCACCTTATGCTTATCTCCCAGTTCCAGAGTTTCCATTGGCCAGGGATGTACCTGTCTTTTCCTCTCAGTCTGGTTCCTTCCTGGCTCCAGGCGTCTGGCACACTCCAACTCTCGCTGGCTTTTCCAGTTCAGTGGGAATTGGGAAAAGGTCTGGCACCAGCCCTGTTTGCCTTCTCCAGACGTATCTTCGTATCTTAGCGCTCAGGCATCCCAGTGACTCAGTTTCTCTGGTCACCGATGGATGTCCTCACCTTTCTGCACTCTCCGATCAGAGACTGGAGATCTGCATATGTAAATGAAAAACAAGAAATAATTACGGGCTGAGTCAGCGGCTCCACTAGAAATAGAATCCAGGCGTCTTGACTCAGAAACCTGAGGTATCCCCTACCGCCCAGTGGACGCGGCGTCCACTCGGCGGCCAGCCCTCTCTGAGCATTGGCAGCAAAAACACAGGTTGAATTCCTCGCCCCTCGCGCTCCGCGACCGCGCTGCCAAGCGGACGGTCGTGGGCGGGGCGAGGGCGGCGCGGGCCGGGGGCGGGGCTTCCGCGTGGGCGAGGCTTCCTCGAGTTCCGGAGTCCGGGTCGCTGCCCCGGCTGGAGCGGAGATGCAGCCGCCGCCCCGAAAAGTGAGCTTGGGCTGGGAGTGGGGATTCTTGGCGGGTTGGAGGGAGTGGCGGGTGCCAGCGGGCACCGGACCCGTGGTCGGGGACCCGGAGTGGGAAAGGGTCTGGGCCCAACACAGAAGTAACCGAGGAAACAGCTCAGCCCCTCCCCGGCCCCGCCCCCTTGCTGCTCCGGGAGCGGGGTGTTTTTCTGGTCCTGCTGGCGCCGGGGTCTTCAACCTTTTCTTATTCCCATAGGTGAAGCCAGTTCAGGAGGTGAAGCTTCGCTTCTTAGAGCAGCTGAGCATCCTTCAGACGCGGCAGCAGAGGGAGGCAGATCTGCTGGAGGACATCAGGTAGCCTCTGCTCCTCTCCACATTCCCTCACCTCGGTGTGGCATGCCCTTCATCTTTCCCCCAACATGTGTCAGTCCAGGCGGGAAGCGGGGAGGTGTGCCCAGGGTTGAAGACTCTCCAACCTTTCACATCCCTCACTCTAGGCCTGCCTCTACATACCTGAAAGAAATTACTCTCCCTTACACCCTAACACACATAAGTACATAGGGACCCTCCCTCATCCCCCTCGATTCCACACCATTCCTTTTACCCCCCACTATCAAGCTTAGGGCAGAATCCTCCTCCCTCTTCCAGACCTGTTGGAAGGCTGGTGGACACTGTCCTCAGGCCCCCATCAATCCTCACCACCATGCCCACAGATGGTTCTCCAGGGGTGGGGAAGATCCTGCTGAGGCTCTGAGCAATGAGGTGAGGTTGTCTTGCTACCCTGAGGTGATCTCAAGGACTCTCTCTTCCCTCTGGGTGTAGTCACACTTGTAGTCACACTTAGGCTTGGTCCCCCTCTTCCTCCTGCCGGGGCTGAGGAGAGGGTCAAAGGTGGGAGAACAGGACAGACAGTAACACCAGCCCAAACCTAATTTCCACAGATCCTACAGCAAGCAGAGGGCAGCCATTGAACGGGAGTATGGACAGGTATGGGACTCCTTTCTCTGAATCTTCTCTTTTGTTCTAGCCTACATTATTTGACCAGCAGAGACCCTCCACACATACCCTATTCTGGTCAATGCCTTACATCAGGTAGATTTGTGTCAGATCTCTGTTATGCTCCCTGTTGACATTACATATTAGTTGTGTGAGTTTGGACAAGTTACTTAAGCTTTCTTGCATTCCGTTTCTCTCCATATAAAGCAGGGATAATTGTATCTACACATAGGATTGTCTTAAGAAAGGACTAAGCAAATATTCGTAAAATATTAAGCACAGTGAGTAGCACATAATATGAATCCAATGAATGGTTCTTTTGTGTAAAAGAACTGTGGTATAGGCCAGAGATGTGGAAAGAGAGGGATGAGAGGATTCATCAGAGACAGCGTGGGGAGCAAATTAGGTGGGTTGACTAAAATACGCTGCTGAGGGGAGCAGCAGGAGAGACTGGAGAGGTTTGCTGCACCATATGTGGGTTAGCTTCCTGGCCAGGATCTAACTCAGGCCATAGAGGTGGTAATGCTGTGAGCTAAGTCCTAGGCCACCAGGGAGGCCCCATGAATGGCATTATGATATCCTGATTCTGTATTCTCTCAATTGGGGAGGGTCCTTGAAAGAAAACTGGTTCTCTGATGACTTTCCCACCAGGCACTCCAGAAACTGGCTGGGCCATTCCTGAAGAGGGAAGGGCATCGGAGCGGAGAGATGGATAGCAGGTGGGTCCCATGGAGAAGGGAGATGGAGGCCAAGTAAGGGGGAGGGCACGTGAGCTGCACACAGAGCTGACACAGCAGCAGGAGAGGAGCTGACCCAGCAAGGACACTGTGGGTGGGGGCGGAGGACATGAGTGATCCTGTGGCTGAGCTAATGGGCTGATCGATTGATAGACTCCCAGACGCTGGGGGATGGGAACGCACTCTGTCTGCCATGGTGTTGGTGTGGAGGTGGGGTCTCGTGATCCTTGGAGTGCTCCCCTCCCCAACACAGACCTTCTCTGGGGAGAGGCAGGATGGTGTTTGGTGCCTGGCGCTGCCTGCTGGATGCCACCGTGGCTGGGGGCCAAGCCCGGCTCCAGGCTTCTGACCGATACCGTGACCTGGCAGGGGGCACAGGGCGAAGTGCCAAGGAGCAGGTACTTAGGAAGGTACGGCTCAGTGCATGGGGAAAGGAAGGACTGACAGGGAATGGCGGTGGTCTGGGTGAGGACTTTGTGTGTACATGTCCTTAGGGAGCAGAAAACCTCCAGAGGGCTCAGGCTGAAGTGCTGCAGTCTGTTCGGGAACTGAGCCGAAGTCGGAAGTTGTATGGGCAAAGGGAACGTGTGTGGGCCTTGGCACAGGAGAAGGCGGCTGATGTCCAGGCCAGGTGGGGTCATGAGGAGGTTGGGGTCTTGGAGAAGGTGGTGCTTAGGCATCACAGTTGGGCCTGACCCTGACTCCTTTCCTGCACAGGCTAAACAGAAATGACCACGGGCTCTTCCACACGCGAACCAGCCTCCAGAAGCTCAGCACCAAGGTTCTGGGGATGTGGGCATGATTTATGTTAAATTCCCATGAAGCAGGGCAGGGGAGAGGTGGGCAGAGTAGTTTAGGAGTTTGGAAGCCAGGGACCTAAGCCTTGAGAGGCTGGTGGAATCCAGCTTCCCTATTTCCTTGGTGGATGACCGTGGTTAACTAACCTGATGTCTCTGAGCTTCATTTTCTTCAACTATAAAGTAGAAATAATATTTATTTTTGTTCTGTTAGCATGCATTTATTGAAGACTTCTATATACCAGGCTCCATGCACTCTGCTGTAAACACTGAAGATAAGTGGAGAACCAGTGGAACCAGTGGAGTTCTGGCCCTCACAGCCTGGTTAGGGAAGACATAGTAAATAAACACATAAGCAGATTGCATGACAACAACAAGGTGCTACGGCAGAGGGTGACAGAGGGGTATAATTTAGAGCAAAAGCCTCTCTAAACAGGTGGCCTGATTGTGGCAAAGGAGCCAGTCACTCAAAGATCTAGGGGAAGAACTCTTCCATTCCAGGGAGAGAAAATGGTGAACACAAAGGCTCTGAGGCGGGAATACTATGTAGGTTCGAGGAACTGAGAGAAGGCCAGCGTGGCTGGTGCACAGTGAGGGAGGCAATGAACATGTGGAAAGAGGTCAGGGAGGTTGCAGAGGCCAGCTCATATTGGACCTGATAGATTGTGGTAAGGAGCAGCTGGGACTTGATTTTAAATGTAAGCAGAGGCCATTAGAGGATTTCAAGCTGGAGTTGTAAGTCTATGAAGTTTCTATTATAGCGCTGGATTAAGTATCCAGTGTGAGGATCCATTTCAGATCTGGGTTAACCTTGAAGGGATGCCAAAGTTCCAGGGATTCCTGCTGACACCTGTTTCCCCCTGCCAGCTATCTACCCAGTCGGCTCAGTACTCCCAGCAGCTGAGAGCAGCCCGCAATGAGTACCTGCTCAACCTGGTGGCCACCAATGCCCACCTTGACCACTACTACCAGGAGGAACTGCCAGCCTTGCTCAAGGCCAGTCCAGCCCAGATACCCCTTCCTCTTAGTGGGGATGGAGGGAACATCTCTCTTTGCTTCTCACTATCATCAGACTAGGTGGTGCTGGGGTCCTAGCCTGTCTGGGTCGGGGTAGAAGATACATCCTTGGGTTCTGCTTCAAGCTTGGACACTTATTAGGGACAACTTTTCTGCCTGCTTATTTAGATCTGTGGGGCTCAAGAGAGAATGGATGTGAAAATGCTTTTAAAACTGTTCAGTACTGTGCACACGAGGGCCTATTATTAGAAGCAGTGGTTGTGTCTTATTCTTTCTTTCCCATGATGCATGCCCATTACCAGTCCAAACCTGAACAGACAGCCTGTTTTGCAGTAGAGACCTGGGGGAAGGATAGTGTCATTATCTTGGGATTCTCTCCAGGCCCTGGTCAGTGAGCTGTTGGAACACTTGAGGGACCCCCTGACCTTACTGAGCCGCACTGAGCTGGAAGCTGCGGAGATGGCCCTGGAGCACGCCCGCCGTGGTGGGCAGGCAACCTCCCAGGTGAGAGCTGTGACTTATAAGAGCTCCCCAGAGATCCTCTCTCCCCTTCTATCCCAAAGCAGACCAACCCACTGAATGTCTGGCCCTTTCCTTCTTACCTTGTCCTCTTCCAAGAGGAGCTGAGACTAGATGGAGAGAGGGAGCTAGTAAGTGAATGACTTTGACTTTTTCCAACCCCCAGGTAAGCTGGGAACAGGATCTGAAGCTCTTTCTTCAGGAGCCTGGAGTATTTTCCCCTACACCACCTCAGCAGTTCCAGCCAGCAGGGGCTGATCAGGTGAGACCTTCCTATTTGCTGGAACCAGGCCAGTGTAAAGAGAACTATGGTTTAGGCCTCTTGCCGTCATGCTTGTCCTGTTATTTAACTTGGGAACTGTTGCAGAAGGGGGTGTTTCACAATTCCACTTCACCTCCTTCCTACCAGGACACGAATTAACAGACTTCATTCCTCCTTTGTCCCTTCGCTGCCCTGTCCTCTTCATTCCCTCTCAGGCCCTCAACCCAGATCCCATTTGAGGGACTCTGTCTGTCCCACTCTTGGTCCCTGTTCCTGGAGGTTGGGGACAGAACCAGGAAACAAAGGAGGGAAGGGGAGTAGGGAAGGAGCAGCATCCAACCTTTCTTTCTGCACCCCTTTCCTTCAGGTGTGTGCCCTCGAGCTGGAGGGAGGCACAGGAGGCATGGCTGGGGAGAGCGGCCTAGAGAAAGAGGTTCAGCGTTGGGCTAGCCGGGCTGCCCGAGACTACAAGATCCAGAACCACGGGCGTCGGGTGAGGTGGGGGTGTAGGTGTCGTGGGTGGGCAAGAGGCTGAGAGATGAGGGTCCTGGGAGATGAGATGAGTCACTGGGGATGCCATTGCCCATGTGAAGCCAACATTAAAGCAGTTTTTGTAGCTAGATCCACCTGGGTTTCAGGTCCTGCTCTGTTACTTCCTAGTTATGTAATCCTGTACAAGGGAGTGACTTCATTTCTCTGACCTCAGTTTCCTCATCATTCAAGTGGGACTCACAGTACCACCCACCTTCTAGGGAAGATTGAGTGACATAATGCCTGTGAAGTAACTAGCACAGTGCCATGTCCATAGTGACTTGTGTCCCATGGCATCTCCACCCACGCTGTCCTCTGCTTCCCAACTAGGTGCTACAGCGGCTGGAGCAGAGGAGACTGCAGGCTCCAGGGCGGGAGGCTCCAGGCATTGAACAGAGGCTGCAGGAAGTGAGGGAGAGCATCCAGCGAGCACAGGTGAGGTATAGCCCAGGCGGTTAGGGCCTTTGCATTTCACCCGTTTGGGTTACACCTCTTTTACCCCTCTGTCAGCTGGTGTGGGCTGTGGATATTTGGGTAGCTTTCACTCACTTTCCAACTGCAGGCCGAGCTGTAGCCTGGATTGATCTCTTTTCCTCACTCCAGGTGAGCCAGGTGAAAGGTGCTGCCCGGTTGGCCCTGCTGCAGGGGGCTGGCATGGATGTGCAGCACTGGCTGAAGCCAGCCATGACACAGGCCCAGGAAGAGATGGAGCAGGAGCGAAGGCTCAGTGAGGCCCGGCTGTCCCAGAGGGACCTCTCTCCCACAGTGAGTGTCCTCTGTTCGCTTTCCACACATATCCAGGAGGCTAACACTGCCCAGTGAAGGACAGCCCCAGAAAGTGGGAATCACCATGGTACCTGCCTTAGAGAGCTGTTGTGAAGCTTAGGTGAAATCACTGAAGTATAATTCTTGGTGTAATTTGCAGCAGAGTCCTTAACAAACTTATGAGGGTAGGATGGTGAGTATGAACTAAGGCTCTTGGGCAGACTGTAAATAGTTCAAGTGCCAGTTGCTTCACTTACTAGCTGTGTGACCTTGGAAAGTGACTTAATCTTCCTGAGCCTCATTTTCCTAGTAAGTAAAAAGAGGTTGATTGTAACACTGTGCTACTGTGAAGATTAAATGAGATGATAAACAGAAGATACTTAGTTTTGTGCCTGGCACATAGAAGCACTCATCTATAATTCGGGGATTATTGCTAACGTTATCCCACTCTGTGACTTTGCTTGTAATATACATGGCGAATGAATACCTTGGAGGTGTTCTTGAAGGGGCAGGGATGGAACTGCGGAAGTTACAGGAGGTACAAGCGTGGACTCCATGATGCTCTCTGTTCTCTACTCCCACCAGGCTGAAGATGCTGAGCTCTCTGACTTTGAGGAATGTGAGGAGACTGGGGAGCTCTTTGAGGAACCCACCCCTGCAACACTGGCCACTAGGCCCCTCCCGTGCCCTGCACATGTGGTGTTTGGCTATCAGGTGTGAAGGGCGGTGGGTACTTCAGACATGTAAGTATGGCTGGGGAACAGCCAAGTCCTAAACCCTTCCTTGTGGGGCTCAGGCAGGGCACGAGGACGAGCTGACCATCACAGAGGGCGAGTGGCTGGAGGTCATAGAGGAGGGAGATGCTGACGAATGGGTCAAGGTAGGTATGGACCCTGGACTCTGATTTTGACAGAGGGGCCAGGGGAGGGACACTCTAGCTAGAAGCCTGAGTGGAAGAGGACCAGCGCCATGGACTGCTGAGGCAAGTCTGCTCTCTGTTCACATTGCTGGGTGAGCAGGCTCGGAACCAGCACGGCGAGGTAGGCTTTGTCCCTGAGCGATACCTCAACTTCCCGGATCTCTCCTTCCCTGAGAGCAGCCATGACAGCGACAATCCCTCAGGAGCAGAGCCTATAGGTAAGAAAGGGCTATCCCGGGGGCCCTATATAGACAAGAGCTACTGAGATGGTGTGACCCTGGGATGTTGTGGTCACCACCTAGGATATCATCACCCCCTGCCTCTTCTCTCCTCATCATCTCTCCTGGCCTTCTGCAGCTTTCCTGGCCCGAGCCCTGTACAGCTACACAGGGCAGAGTGCTGAAGAGCTGAGCTTCCCCGAGGGGGCACTCATCCGCCTGTTGCCTCGCGCCCTGGATGGAGTGGATGATGGCTTCTGGAGGGGAGAATTTGGAGGCCATGTTGGGGTTTTCCCTTCCCTGCTGGTGGAGGAGTTGCTTGGTCCCCCAGGGCCATCTGAACTCTCAGACCCTGAACAGGTGAGGCTTCCAACCCACGCACCTCTGGGTTGACTTTCCCATGCCAGAGGGGCCCCGTAGTCCTCTTAATGTTGCTGCCTCTCTCCATTTTCACCTCCTATAGTGGCTTGGCCTCCCCTTCTCCTTTGGCTGGGCAGAGAAAAGGAAAATCATGGCAGCCTTTGTCAGAGATCAGTGGTCCTACTTTAGTGTTGAATCGATTTCAGTTCGGATTCTTATCACGTTACCTTGGGCAGTGATTTGACTTCCCTGAGCTTGTTTCTTCATGTGTAAAATGGAGATAATGATAGCTATTCAACAGACTATCATGATTAGATATAATGAGGTAAAGCTCTTAGTACAGTGGCCACAGAAGGCACTTAACCTGTGCATCCTCCTCAACATAGGAATCTTTAAAAACCTTACATCATGGGATGTGGTGAGGAATGAATGGATTATTGCATATAAAATTCTAGTGGAATGCCTGCGACATGATGCCAATACACACTGGCTGTTGAAATTCATTTTAGCTAAAACCCCCACCCAGTCACAGTGTTGGGAAGTGATGGGACACAGACTAAAGGTGGGATGAGAGGAAAATGCTGGTAAAACCTTCTCACATGCCAGTAATAACTCTTTGCTCCCATGCTCAGGTGCTGCCATCCCCTTCTCCTCCCAGCTTCTCCCCTCCTGCACCCACTTCTGCTTTAGATGGGCCTCCTGCACCTGTGCTTCCTGGGGGTGAGTACAGTGTATTAGGGGTCCCGGGAGTGGGAGAAACAGCAAGGCAGAGGCCTGGGACTCCTTGGTGACAGCTGGTTGTTCTGCCTGCCCTCAGTTGTTTTCTCCATCATCCATGATGGTGAGAAATGTGGGCTTTGGAGCCAGGTTCTCTGTTCAGATTCCACTCTGTGACTTCTTAGTGCATGATTGGGGTGGAATGTTTAACCGCTGGGGCCTTTATGGAGTGAGGAGAAAGGTCTCAACCTCATTGAGTTGTTGAGTTAAAAAGATATCTGTAGGGTGTCCTGCTGTATACCTAGCACATAGCAAGCATGCCAGCAGTAGGTGTTTCTCATTCTTGTTTAAAAAAGTAGCTAGCTTCTCCTCATTGTTTTCTTTGTAACCATCCTCTGCTGTTAGTGTTTTTGTATCCTACAAAAACCTTGCTTTATGTCATTTTCCTTCATGGAATGCTCACCTTTTCTAAAACCTTTGGTTCTCCCAGCTTCTTCACAGTGCCTCCTCCCTGAGCCAGGAGACCTCCTGTGAGCATTTTCTGCACCCCTTTCTTTAGCACCCATAGTTCACATTGAAGATTAAGCACTCAGTCATTGTGTTTGTTGGCCTTTCATTATCAGGTTTCTGACAGCCAGTGGGGTGGGGGTGCATGTTCTGGTATCTTGAAGGAAAGCTGATTTTACAGCAGGTGCCCAACAGTTGTTGAGGATGATGGATTTTATGGCCCAAGTTTGTAACTATTCATCAATTCAACAAAGACTTACAGAGTGCCATTGTCCTAAGTGCTAGAGATAAAGCAGTGAACAAAAGGTCTGAAGACTGACTGTGGTTCTTATTTCCAGACCAAGACCTTGACTGTCCTGGGTCCCTGAGCATGATGGCACCTCGACTCAGGCCGGTAAGGGCCTTTCCCTTGGTGGAGGATATATGGAGGGAAATTATTCCAACTTTCCTGCTTTGTTTGTGGGGCTGAGGGAATGGATAGGGATACCTCCTCTCTTCCCAGGGAGGCCTCTGGAGCACTTTCTGTGTATTCCCTACAGATGCGTCCACCACCTCCCCCACCAGCTAAAGCCCCGGATCCTGGCCTCCCAGACCCCCTCACCTGAAGCCAAGGGGATCACTGCTCCCCAGTGATGCTGCTGCCCCTATCTTCATGTCAGAGACCACCCCCTCAATGATCTGGAGCGACAGCCAAAAGCTGGAATCTTCCATTTCCACTCTCACCTCCAGGGAGAGAAACTACCCCTTACCCCACTTGGGGGGCTAGAATCCACTTCTTTTTCCCCATCATCCTTATGCTGCCTTCTATAGGGCTGGAACTACCCTCTTCTGCCACCACTCCATTTCTAGGGTGGTTAAATATGCTGAAATCTCTGGGGCTGGTACCCATCCCCAAAAGTCTCGTGTGGCTCCAGCCCATCTGTGTATCCACCCTGGCTCTGTGACCCACCCCATTCCAGATGCCAGGGTCACTGTGGTTGGGGGCTGTCAGAAGGAGCTGGAGCCAGTATGCAAAGCAGCTGTAATAGTCTGAGCGGATTTATTGACAGTGAATAAAGGGCACAAAGCCCAAGCCAGGGCCTGGACCTCTTGTGCCAAGAGGGCAGGGGGCCTAAGGTGCTATTGCTTTAGGGGCCCACCAAGGGCAGGGGCCTGCTCCCAGCTGTCACGCTCTAGCATATGGAGCGAGATGATAGGGAAGGCAGGTTAGGCAGCCTGTTGGCAGGCAGGGGAGGGGCATGAGACACAGATGAGGGTTGGGGGCACTCCTCCTGAGGTCCCCCAACCTGAGACCATGCAACTCCAGGAAGTAGGGCTGGTCCCTCAGCAGGAGGGCAGTGCTGTCCAGTGGGAAGGAGGGGCTTCAAGCCCACCCATCCCCTGGCCCTGCCAGCTGGTAGTCAGTTCAGTCAGCACAAAGAAGAATGAGGCTTGGAGGAGAGGAAGGGTAACAGTGTTGCCTTCTATTCAAGCTGTGCCTCAGCTTTCCCCCAGGGCTGCAGAACCATACCCATCCCCATTCCCCACCACCAAACCAAGGACTTTGCAGTAAAGGTTACGCCTACAGTTTATCCTGGGCATTCAGGAAGCTGGTGGGCTTAGGTAGTATAAACAGGGTGGGGTGATGGGATTGTCTGGGTTGGGGACCCAGGCAGACTCACCTCACACACTTCCTGTTCCTTGTGGCAGGGACACCTGAGAGGTGGGTCAGCGATGGGAGAACCAGAGGTGGGTTGTTATCAGTGCCCCATTGTAGGGGTCAGTAAGAGTTGAGCCCATTATAGCCCACTGCTTCATACCTGGTGGTCAGAGGTGTCCAGTTTGCTTCGGTGTCCATTTGCCTCCTGACTGGAGGGCCCTGGGCTTGGATCCCTCCCTCTGGCCCTCAGTGTTGGCTCTGCAGAGGCTCCAGGGTTCCCCTCAAGTGTGCGAGAGACTAGCCTGCTGTCTCTGAGTCCTCCATTCTGTACTGGTGGGGTGGCAAGGGCCTGGGGCCTCTCAGGGGGTAGATTCTCAGTGACAGGTGTCCCTGACCCAGGCTGCCCTCCCCCAGACCCCTGGCCACTTCCTGGGTCCTGTCCCCCACCAGACCCCCAGCTCCTGTCCGTGGGGGAGCCATCACGATGCTCATGCAGCCCATAGCGCTTCTCAATGTGTGTCACCCGGAACCTGAGAGAGGAAGGAACAGTCGGATTTAGGAACACATCTCAGAGGCTGCTTGGCCCTTCCCTTCAGCCAGGCACATCCTAGAGTTGATGGGCACTTCCCTCTGGCCTAGAGCAGGAGAGACATCTCAGTTTTTGAGGCCTGACTCCTGCTGCTGTTCATAGCACTGGGACTCATCTTTGAAATCAGAGGTCTGATCTTTGGGGCTCCCACTTTAACCTCCCTTTCCCTGGGACACTTTATTCCCACCTGCCCACAGAAAACACGGTGGTCTCCCCAGGCCGGGGACGGCTCTTTCCTTCCTTGGAACGTCCCTGACGGACAAGTGGGGGCCTCTTGTTGCGGCTGCAGTGGATGCAAGGGGCTGCAGAGCCCAGGTGCACTGTGTGATGATGGGAGGGGGCTCCGTCCTGCAGGCTGGAGGTGGCATCCACGCTGGACAGTAGGGAGGAGGGGAGCAGGGGTGACATTGCCATTTTCCTTCTTGTTCCATTTGCTTCTTTAAGAGATGCCCCACTTTCCCCAGGCCACAACTTTCTTTTCTTGTCTTTAATAAACTCAGTATTAAGATGTCAGTGACCATATGTTTTCCCTCCCAGGGCTATTTGCTAAAGAGGGTAATATTTAACCCAAAGTTGTGGACTAAACTTGTGGTATCCAGATGGAAGATAGGGTTTGAAGAACTCACAATTTCTATAGAACGTTCTTCCTATAGATTAGCTAGCCTTGCCCTCCCACCCCATCCCAAACATGCAAGGAGACTGGGAGAGGATTGTGCTGGAGGAGAGGGTACTCTCCAAGGCAAGCGAAGTCATGCTGGCCCTGTTTCCAGCTCACCTGGACAGCTGCACTGTCCCTTCTCCTTCACTATCCCCCAACATCTCCTTCAAGGCCTCAGCATTGGCTGAGGGGAGAAAAAAGAGGGAGTCAGTGGAGGTGGAGGTCAGGGGTTGAGGAGCAAGGGGCCAGCGTACACCCACCTTCATTTTGGATGATGCAGCGAACAATCCTCTCTACTGTGTCCTCATTCACATCATCGTCCTCAGCTGCAGGGTGAAAGGGGTTGGCAAGGAAGGGGAAAGTGAGTCAGCTTTGGGAGGATATTGTTTGGTGGCTTCTGTGGCTTTTTTCTCAAGACACACCATTTTGCCTGCTTGCCATCATACCGATGTTAGCATTTCAGGGGGCAGGGCAGAAGAAATGGAGAAGTCAATGAGAGCCCAAGACAACCATCAATGGGCCCTTCCCACCATGCTTCCTTCTCTAGTCTAGCTTCAGGGTGGTGTCATCCCACTTGCTGACTCAAGATAACATCTCTAGGCTACCTGAAGGCTTACCACCAGGATTTGGCCTGGGACTATTGATCAGGGAGCCGGAGAGTGAAAGGAGAAGGAAAAAGAAAAATGAGCCTGATTCTGAGCTCTTCACTCACGAGGCTGGAGCTGGGCGTCGTCAGGCTCAGAACCCCTGGATGTACGGCAGCGATAGCCCTTCTTCTTAAGCACGTGGCAGATCATAAAGCCTACTAGGCCCATGAGGAAGAAGACCAGCACAAGCAGGAAGAGCATATACAGCCCATGTTGGGGCGGTTCTAGGTCAGGCTGTGGTTCCGACATGAGGCCCTGGAGGGCGAGTTCGGGCCAGGGTGCCTCCTGGGGCTATGGGGCTGCAGCAGAGGGGAAGGGGAGGGACAGGAATCCCTCAGGACCCTAGGCGGTCCAGCCCCACCCCCTACCCAATCTGGGAGCTGTCCGAGCAATGGGTGCTGGTCCGAATCTCGGGTACCAGACGGCCGCTGCTCAAGCCCTCTTCCCCGGCCCTGGTCCCTCCTTCCCAAAGCCCCAGAGCATTCCCCCCCTTTCCAGATTGCCCTGCGCTTCTGTCCCTCCCAAGGACACTGCAGCGCTAGATGGGACGGAATTCTCAGGCGGCTGGCGAAAGAATCTCGCCTGAGTCAGCGTCTGCACCTCCTCGGTGCGGGCCTGAGCCAGGCCTCTGCAGCCCCCTCCCCTGCCTGCCAGTTCTCTCGAACACCCCTTCCCCCGTGTTGGTTCCTCCCATCCTAACCACCTGGCCCACCCAGTACCGGTGGTGTGCTTCTGGTTCCGGCTCCGGCTCCGGTTCTGGCTTCAGGGGCGTCCTCGTCCGGCTCAAGGCCCCCGACGCCCTCCCGGCGCTCATCCCTCGCTTCCTCCCCTTCCCCCCTTCGCCGCCTCAACGGCTCCGGGTTGCCGCTGCGGATACCGGTGCCGCGGCAGGGGGGGGGGAGGGAAGGAAATGCACGGGACTAGGGTGGTGGCACAGGTGATCTGGTGATGGGAAACCCGTGGGGATTACAATCGAGATGGAAAAAAAAATGTGTAAAATGATGTAAAAATAAACTTTGTAATAAAAAAAATAATTTGCTAATCTAAAAAAAAATATATAAGCAGGTAGGCAAATGAGAAGAGAAGGGAGGGTAGGAGGGAGGGAAGGAGAGAGAGAAGAGAAAAGTCTGAATTGAAAGATAAAGAATGCTCATCTTTTTTCAAACACAATGGCATTTTTTCAAATCAACTATCTTTGGGTAAAAAACTCCATACATTGTGAATGCTAGCTAGACTTATTGTGGTCATCACTTGTAGTAAGC
>NW_004567122.1:31000793-31020668 GCF_000260355.1 Condylura cristata | reverse complement strand
GGGGGGAGGGAAGGATGGAGAGGGGTGCGGATCGGTCGGGAGCAGCGGAAGGCTCCGAGACAACTTCGGCCCTAGAAAGGGGAGGAGACGGGGGAGGGGGGGGCCAGTAGCCGCCCTGGGTTCCCAAATGCCTTCGCTCTTGGCGGACCCGGTACCAAGGGGGCGGAGCGCAGGTGTGCGGGGCGGAGAGCTAGAGCCTCGCGCGCGTGACTGCGCTGCCCCCTCCTCCCCTAAGAGGGGGGGAAATGCGACTCCGAGCCCTGGTCCGGGTGGGGAGGACGGGCAGTCTGGCAAAGGTGCACTCCACAGCTTTATCCAGCACGCTTGGCCCAGTTCCTGCCCTCAGATGCGCCGCCCGGGTGCATAGTCAGGAATCTTCCCAGCCGACTAGGGAAAGCCGGCTTTCTGCATCCGAGATGGACGGCGTAGCTGGTTTTCCGGAGCCTCCTAGAGAAGTGACCACGACCCGTTTGGAGCAGATGGCTGGAAGGGCTGGCTCGGTTTCCCGAGGATTTGACCTTAGTCCTGGAGCAAATGGCCCTTGCATCCTAGGACCGACGCTGCCAATCCCCAAACCTAGCCGGGACGCCTAACGCCCCAGACCTGGAAGGTTTAAGCTGGGCGAGAGGCGGAACTCCGCAAGGGGCGTGTCTTGGGCGTGGTGCGGGAGGCGGGCCCCCGGCCTGTGGGTTCCGCAGGTTCCGCACAGACCGGCTGCGTGCTTACGCAGCACGCACCGCCGGGGGAGGGGCAGGCCACCGGGCGGGCGGCGGAGGCGCGGGGCCTGGTCCCGCAGGCACCATGGCCAAGACCGTGGCCTATTTCTACGACCCGGACGTGGGCAACTTCCACTACGGTGAGGGGACAAGATTGTACGCGAGGGGTTTTGGAACGCGGAGGTTTCGAGGCGCGGGCTCCAACTCCAGGGATGGGAACTAACGAACTGACGAACTCTCTTACCTCTAGGGGCCGGGCACCCCATGAAGCCCCATCGCTTGGCATTGACCCACAGTCTGGTCCTGCACTACGGTCTTTATAAGAAGATGATCGTGAGTTCTGCTCCCTCTCCTGGGGGTTGGGAGCGTGGGGGCAAACTGCGGCCTTACGGATAGTCAGGCTGCACCAAGTGTGACCTACCCCTGGGGTGGTGGGGAGCCAGATAGAATCAGGAGCACCCTAAATAGTGTAGCGTGTTGGCAGGTGCTTCTACAGACTTACTGGGGTTTTTTTCACCTCAGGAAAACCACCGCTTGACCTTAGGTGGACCAAGCTGTCGCTTAGTCCTGAGGTGGTGTGTGAGCCGGTTTAGAGAGAGTAGGTCTTTTCTTCCTCTGCGTCTCAGGATGTGAGCAGTACTGAAACCTTAGAGAAGGGATAGAGTCTGGGTCATTTTATCTGGAGGTGAGTTTACATTCAATTCAAACCCTCATTTCTCTCCACCTCCAGGAAACTAGACCTTAAGGGAGGACTCCATGTTGTGCATGTGAGAATTTGTAAATTTCTATGTATATGGTGGGAGGAGAACAGATGTCCTGGCTATTCCCTTTCAGTAGAATATCTCTACACACTTATACTTAATAACAACCAAACTCTCACCCAGAGATGCAGAGTGCCAGTCCCTAGCTTGTCGTTTATAGCTGTGATATGTGTTTAAGACAGTTAAGCTCAGCCCTCTTTGTGTGTTGCGAGGGGAGTTAGTAAACAGTATAAACGAGTGTTCATTACTTGTGCTAAAGCACAAACACAGGAATTGGTTATAGAAAACACTAATGATGATGTAAGGGTTAGTTTGTGAATCACTTAAAATCATTTTCCAGTACACACCTGTTTGCATTTTCTGGAGAGAGAAAATCTTTTATGTTCCTGCCCAATCTCTAAAGATAATACTCTTCAAAAGAGAATAAATCTGATTTAACACGTTGACCCCTTTGGTCTTAATTAGAAGGTTGTTGTATATTCCATGTCATTGGACTCCAAAATTAAGGCAAGCTTTGAGAAGAGAGAGAGATCAGAACCCTGTGAACACAATGACTATGGTAAGAATCAAGAATGGGAGATATAGGAACAGGCAGGTGGATCAGGTCTCAAAGGTGAGAGGGTAAAAAAGGTTGTCCTGGAGGTGAGAAGGAGAAGGTAAGACCATTGGTCTTTAGGAATAATAATAACACACCTCGTTATAATAAAATACATAAAAGTGACAATAATATATACAATAAGTATGTACAATTAAAATAATAGGTAATAAATATAAATATAGTAATAGTATATAATTAGTGTTGCTCTTTTTCACTGACTCTTGCTTCATAGACTAACTAGGACTGGGGGTATGGTGAGGTGTCTGAGTCAGTGCTCAGCACTGGGTTCAGTATGGGTAATCTTGGCCTCATGAGTGGGATTGATCCTGCCTGTGTTTCCATCCTGAGGTCTTCAAGCCATATCAGGCTTCCCAGCATGACATGTGCCGCTTCCACTCCGAGGACTACATTGACTTCCTGCAAAGAGTCAGCCCTACCAATATGCAAGGCTTCACCAAGAGCCTAAATGCCTTCAACGTGGGCGATGACTGGTGAGGGGAGGCCTGGGCTTCTGATGGCAGGCACTTTAATGTCAGACATTTCAGGGGGAGTATCTGAATGTGGTCTTGTGGCGTTATGAAGCGGGGTGGGGGGGGGACTACTTGTCAATGAATAATCATTTACTCATTTGTTTAGTCAACAGATATTTATTGGTTATTTGTTGTGCTAAGTGCTAGGGATGCAGTGATAACAACCACAACATGTTAGTATTAAGTTGTTAAGTCCTATGAAGGAGAGGTACATGACACAAGAGTTTGAATTTGGGAGAATAATCCATCTTGGGAGTGGGCTGCTAGAAGCTTCCTGGAGGAAGTGATAAACACTGAGCTAAAAAAAATATTGAGCTGAGATCTGGAAAAGGAGTAGGACGTAATTAGGTAAAAGGTGGTTGGGAGGATAGGGGCCCTGGGAGGAATGTAGTGGGTAGCTGGGACATTATGTACTAAGCATTCCTGGTAGATAGAGTATGATTCATTTGAGAAATAGAATAAAAGCTGACTGCAGAATATGAATAGAAGAGTGATCTGAATCAAGGTCAAAGTGATAGGCAGGGCCTTTCAAATATAAATGAGCCTTACCCCTAGAATAGAGGGAAATAAAGGTGTCTTTAAAAGCACGAGTTGGGTGTGCAGCACTGCAAGCTAGCCACAGCCGCTTCAGTGCATATTTGATCTGCCCCAGAGGTGATCCACATGGTGCAGCAGACCTCTCCTGTCTCCCTCGCTGCTCCCCTCAGCACTGTACTTCATTGATCTCCCTATTCTGCTCCCTACTCTGTCTCTGGTGAATCCTCTCACTGCACCTCTGGGTTGTACCCCAGTTCTATGCATAAATAAACAAATCTTTAAAATAAATAAAAGAGGAGACTGATTTGACGTGATTATCTCAAATCATACAAAGAAGACTCAGGCTTAGCCCCTGGGGAGAGAGGTGACTACAAGACAAGCCCCCAGCCTTCTTATATTCTAGGTGTTAATATTGTAATCATCACAACTACTATTTACTCAGTTTTACGTTTTTGATTAGAGAAAATTTCAGACATTTCTGAAGGTAGAATAGTATAGTGGTCTCTTATATATCTATCAGCCAATTGTAGCACTTAAAAGCATTTCATACTGGCCCATACATACTGCATTCTTCCACATTTAATTATTTTAAAACAAATCTCAGAATGATCATCCTTTTAGCTGTAAGTAGTTTGTGATATACTTCCAAATGATACTTTTTTTAAAAAAAAGGTACTATCATTATCACACCTAAAAAAAAGAACAATAATTCCTTATATCATTAAATATGAAATGAGCATTTGAGTTTCTCCAGTTGTCTCTTTTTTTTTTTTGCACTTGATTTATTTAAATTGGGATCTAAACAAGGTCTGCACATTGCATTTGGTTGAAATATCTCTTAAGATATTTAATCTGTAACATGTCCTCCCTTCTTGAAGAAGGCAATTAATTGATCTTACAAGGTTTCCTACAATGGTGGCCATTTGTTAAGTGCTTACTCTGCTATCCTGAAGATGTATTGGTATATCTACGTCATTCTCACACCAAATCTCGAAGTAGCAGTCCTTTCCCTGAGGTTATGTATAAGTAAACTGAAATTTGAGGAAATTTAGGTAACAGCCTCAGTCACATAACTGATGACTGGAGGTGGCAGGATTCACAACTGTATCCCATGTTTTAAATGTGTTTCCTTCAAAGCTCCTACCATAGAAGCATCTAGGACTGGAGAATAGAAGCCAACTGCTTATTCTGGCCCTAAGCAGCTGCCTAGCCTTGTCTCCAGGCCCCTGCTGTGTAGGCTGCCTTCCTGAAATTGCTTTTCTTTTCCAGTCAACCTCTTTAAGGCTTTCCCAGCCTTTATACCACTGTGAAACCTTTATTGACCTCACCAGCTGCAGAGATCTGTCCTTCTGTACACACTGTTCTGTCCATTTGGTGTTCGGTCATATGCTGTCTTGGGAGGTTTCTTGGTACTTTGTTATTGTTTTGGTTGCTATTTCTGAGTTCACTTTATAGGTCTGGGAATGCAGAGTCAGCTCTCAGGCCACAGCTGGGTTCCCTGTAAATGCTCTTTGTGCAGTTAAGGAGTATTATTCCTTCTTGCTGCATCATTTGTACTGTCATATTTAAGCTACAGTTTAAGCTTCTCTGTGTTTCAGATGAGAAGCTGGGGTTTTCCTTTTTACTCCTCTCCCCACTCTGTAATTAATTCATGATCTTTTTTTTTTTTTTTAAAGATTTATTTGCTTGTGCATACAGAATTTGGGTACAGGCCAGAGGTGCAGGGGCAATGAGAGGATTCACCAGAGACAGGGTGAGGAGCAGAGCAGGCAGAGAGACGAAGTACAATGCTGAGGGGAGCAGTAGGTGAGATGGAAAAGTCTGCTGCACCAGGTGGGTCATCTCCCTGGCCGGGGATTGAACTCAACACTGAAGCAGCTGCTCCAACCCGGTGCACCATCAGGGAGAGCCCTAATTCCTTATTCTTTTCAAAAGAAAATAACATAAAGTGTCAAGTTGTACTACAGGATTTTCTAGTGGATAAAAAAAGCAGCCCTAGACCCATTCCTCCCACTCATAAGTTCCTCCCCCCAGAGGCAGCCACTTTCCACTTCTTTAGCTATTTCTTCTGCTATTTCTCTATGGATTTCAAAAAAATACTGGCATGCCACTGTTTTTAGGTAATGCCTGCTTTTTGTCTGGCACTAATGCTCAACAGCCATTAGCTCTTTTAGTCTCAACAACCACTATGGAAGCACAAAGTCTTGTCTCTTTTTTTACAGATGAGGACACTTAGGCACAAAAAGTGTAAACAGCTCGCTCAACCTTACAATCATTGGTAGGTAGTAAAGAGTCAGGCTTTGAACCTAGTGTGATCTGGCTCCTGAAGCTGGGCTCTTCATACTATGCTGTCTTTCATAAACTCTTACAGCTTACATAGCTACTTTTCCAGTTCTTAATTTTAGACATTGTTAGTTAAACATAGGAGGTGAGTATTTAGTCTTCTCAGGATACCATCACTTTGGCTTCCTTTTCTTGCCCAGCTTCACAATATAGTTAGATTACAGTTTTCATTAAATTATTATTCTGTGTTTATACTGTTGTAACATTAAAAAATTCATTTAGTGCCATGCCAAATAATATCGTAAGATTCAGTCTTTTTTCTTATGTTTTCCCAATAGCTGATAATTGTATTTTTTTTATTGCTTACTCTTCTTTTTTTTTGAAGATTTATTAATTTATGCATATAAGAACTGGCTAGAACTGGGGTGTAAGCCAGGGGTGCAAGGTGTGAGAGGATTCACCAGAGACAGAGTGGGAAGCAGAACAGGCAGATCTACTGAAATACACTCCTGAGGGGAGCAGCAGGGACACAGGAGATGTCTGCTGTGCCGTGTGGGTCACCTCCCTGGCCGGGGGGTCAAATTTGGGATGGAATTCAATAAATTGATAGTGCTGAGAGTTTAAACCCTGCATAATCAAAGGAGACCCTAATTTTCTTACTCTCTTAGCAACTAAGTATCAGTCAGTAGTTAGATGTTTTCCCAAAACCCTTTCAGATACTGTAAGACTATATTTCTCTTTTTTCACTTAGTCAAATATGTCAGCTTTTTTATTTCCTTAGAAACCTAAGCCCTGGTACTTTTTAAGTCTTTCCTTTCTCAAAACATTCAGATTTATGAAGGTACAGTGTTACTACAGTAAATTTGCCCTTTCTGAATATGTGATTCTTAGACTTTTGACAGACTATATCCAGGTATGGATGGCTTCCATTAACCTACACAGGTCCCTCATGCCCTTTTGTAGTCAGTCCTTCTCTCCCTGGGCTCCAGGTAACTACTGATCTGAGATCTCTGCCTATATTTTGCCTTTTCTAGAGTTATATAAGTGGTGTTTCATAGCATGTGAGCTTTTATGTCTGGCTTCAAGTCTCTTTTTTTTATGAAGAATGATGATGATAACAATTATAGCTAGCATTTATTAGAGGCTTAGTAGGTACCACACACACTGTTAGATTCTTTCTGCAGGTTGGCTCATCATTTTTACATCTCACATTTAGAAATACAGTGCTTTCTTTAAAATGTGTATTTGGACCCTCTCTGGTGGCACAGTGGGTTAAAGCACAGCACTGTAAGCTGGCTGCAGCAGCTTCAGTGAATTTGATCCCCAGCCTGGAGGTGACCCACATGCGCGGCAGAGCTCTCCTGCCCACCCGCTGCTCCCCCCAGCAGTGTATTTCAGTACATCTGCTTGTTCTGCTCCCCACTCTGTCTTTGGTGAATCCTCTCACTGCCCCCCTACCCCCTCCCCCAACCTCTGGCCTGTGCCCCAGTTCTTGTATGCATAGATAAATAAATTTTTAAAAAAATAAAATGTGTAATTATACCAAATACTATTGAACATTGTGTTAAAATGTGATAGACATAGTAGAATCTTAAAAAGAGAACTTATTTCCTTTTTGCATGCATGCTCAAATACCAGAATGTGCTTCCATCTTTTTCCAGCTATGATCCTTACTCATGTTACAGGTTGCTTTATTTCTCATTCAGTGCCTCCCCCAGGGATTAGTACATAGTTTGTTCCAAAATATTTGTTGACTGAATTTGCAGGTAACTGGTGTATAGGAAGGGTGATGAAGTTTATTGAAGAGTGTTGATTAGAGGGGCTGGGGTGGAGTGTAGAGTTAAAGGCCTAGACAGAGGTGGGGGGCTCCAATGCTTCTCTTCCCTGCAGCCCTGTGTTTCCCGGGCTCTTTGAATTCTGCTCCCGTTACACAGGCGCATCTCTGCAAGGAGCAACCCAGCTGAACAACAAGGTAACGATAGCTCTGAATACCCTACCCCTTTCCTGTGGGTCCCTGGACTCAAGGTGCTAACCTTGATTCTGAGCCCCCAGTTCTGGGTGTGGGCAAGAGGAGGACTTGAGTTGGTATTTGTCTTGCAGATCTGTGATATTGCCATTAACTGGGCTGGTGGTCTGCATCATGCCAAAAAGTTTGAGGTGAGTGAGGAGGTGATGGGGAACCAATAACTTCCCTCTAGGGTAGGTGATTAGGTTGATGAAGGGACAGCTGGGTAGAGGAATTGTTCCCCTCTTTGTAAGACCTTTGTTTTCTTGCCATAGGCCTCGGGCTTCTGCTATGTCAATGACATTGTGATTGGCATCTTGGAGCTGCTCAAGTAAGTAGCCCTGGAGGAGATGGGGGACTTATGAGACTCTTGGCCCTGACCTTGAACTCTAACCCATGTAGCTTCTTCCCACTTCTTGGTACTTTTCTCAGGCTGCCTTTCCTGTGCTCTGCTGCAGATTTCCTAATGTCTTCTCACATTTCAGCAGTCTCCGCACATCCCTCTCCTATCCCTGCCTCTAGGCTGGAGCCCCAGGGTTGCCCTTAGGGAACTGGTGGTATAAGGTTTCATGTGACTGGGGCGGAAGCCTGCTCTAGATAACTGCAGACCTCGTGTTTGGGAAGAATGGGTTGGGGGTTGGGGTGTGCGGATGATTGTTGCTGGGGTTCACCTCTGCCTCAGACCGTGGCTTGCCCTCACTTCAGGTACCATCCTCGGGTGCTCTACATTGATATAGACATCCACCATGGTGACGGGGTTCAGGAAGCCTTCTACCTCACTGACCGGGTCATGACAGTGTCTTTCCACAAATATGGAAACTACTTCTTTCCTGGAACAGGTATGGGAATAAGGATGAACATCCTCTGCTTAATTCTGAGCTCTTTTCCTTGACTGTTTGCATTCACAGGAGCCTTTCCTGGAGACCAGCTAAGTAATCTCCTGCCCCATCACTCTGTCACATCACCCTTTTTGTTTCTCTCAGAACTCACTGCTATTTGTATTTTTTGAAGTTTTTAGACTTGTTCACTGTCTCCGCATCACATGCCCACCTCCCCGAGGTTATCAACTTGGTGGGATTTTATTGGTTTGTTGTCTTTACTGTTGCATCCCCAGTGCCTAGTATACAACTTGACTCTTCATGTGATTGCAACTTATGACTTCCTGGCTCTGGGGAGGGTGTGGTGGAGGTTGATAGAGTGAGAGGACCACAGTTGGATTGAAGGGTTTCCTTTGTGGCTGCCCCGTCTGCATGACTTTCAGTCCTTGCCGTCACTGCCTTGTAGGTGACATGTATGAAGTCGGAGCAGAGAGTGGCCGTTATTACTGTCTCAATGTGCCCCTGCGGGATGGCATTGATGACCAGAGTAAGTTCTGACGTTGTCTCCCTGTTCCCTCTGCCCCTTTTTTCTCTCCTTAAATTAACTTCTTTTGCCTGGTATTGTCTACTACTGGGCCAGGTATCCTTAAGGATGAATGGCCTTCAGGGAAACCATGAACCCCCTGGAAAATGTATGCAACATATTATGTATATGTGCATTTTTCTGGGAAAAGGGTTATTAGCTTTCATCAGTCACTCAAAAGGGTCTGAGACCCGCAGAAGTTCAGAACCAATGGTTTGGTTCTTTGGGTTACCCCTTTCCTGGGCTACATGCTCTCTCAACCCCATTTTCCCTTTTGTTCCCTGTCTCCCCATCCCCTTGGGGTGCCAGGTGCCCATCTTTGGCCCTCTCCCAGGTTACAAGCACCTTTTCCAGCCGGTTATCAACCAAGTGGTGGACTTCTACCAACCCACATGCATTGTGCTCCAGGTAATGCTGTCAGTACCTCCTCAAGAGGGAGGTACTGGGCTTGGGGGAAGAGAGCAGAAGAGCCCCAGGTTGGTGAGTAAAGGTCATTTGGGACCCCCTGAATGCTCATCTCATTGTGGTCAACGACGGTTTTACCTTTTTCAGTGTGGAGCTGACTCTCTGGGCTGTGATCGATTAGGCTGCTTCAACCTCAGCATTCGAGGCCATGGGTGAGACTTCCCTCTTCCCACTTCCCTAAGTTTTCAAGTGGCCTTGGGCCTCCCTTTGTGGAGTGGGGTGGTTAGTGAGTGGTCTCACCTCTTCTTGGGAATCGAAAATAGTTACAAATTGTACTTGACTTAGAACTGTCACCTCAGATAGGGTTTCCCCAGCTGACTGTTCATAATCAGTTTTTATTTTTTTTTTAAAGATTTATTTATTTACTCATACAGAACTGGGGTACAAGCCAGAGATGCAGTGGGTGAGAGGATTCACCAGAGACAGAGTGGGGAGCAGAACAGGCAGATTGAGGAAGTACACTGCTGAGGGGAGCAGCGGGCAGGTCAGGAGAGGTCTGCCTCACCATGTGGATCTCCTCTGGGGCAGGCGGGGATCGAACTCATGCCGAAGTGGCTTAAGCTTCTTAATGCAGTGCTTTAACCCGCTGTGCCACCAGGGAGGGCCCTATTTATTGAACATCTGTTATGTTCCAGGTTCTGTACTAAGAGGTGGTAAAATGGGATATGTACAGTTTAGTTTAGGAAACAGGTAAAACATAAGTAGGTTGTTATAAACCCTATAAAGAAAAATGATAGAAAAGTAAGATGCAGGATAACAGTGGGAAACTGACTTCATACAGCATAATTTGGGCAGGATTTCCTGAAGGGGTCATATTTAAGTAGAGACCTGGAGACTAAAAGGAGTAGCCAGAAGAAATGGAGAGAAGTCCATACAGAGCTGTGAGAAGAGCCCATGAAAAGACTCCGGGGCAGGGAAGAGCTGGTGTAGCAGAGATGAAATAGAATTAGTGAGGTGAGAACCCAGGGAGCAAGCTGGTAGGGCTTGAGGGGAGGTCTCAGGGCTTGAGACTAGGCTAACTTATATTCCAAATAGGATAGATTTCTTTTTTGGTATCACTTTTGTTTTTAAAGATTTATTTATTTATGCATACAAAACTGGGTATAGGCCAGAGGTGAGGAGCGGTGAGAGGATTCACCAGAGGCAGAGCGGGGAGCAGAACAGGCAGATGGACGAAGTACACTGCTGAGGGGAGCAGCGTGGGTCAGGAGAGGTCTGCTGCGCCCTGGCCAGGGATTGAACTCGTGCTGAAGCGGCTGCAGCAAGCTTCTTGGTGCTGTGCTTTAACCTGTTACACCACCATGGACGGCTTGGTATCACTTATTGAGGTTCAAAAAGGATGGAAATTACACAATCCAGCTGTTATTTTGAATCAAGTGTTCTCACTGCTGAATGGAGAAATATTTGGGAATGGGGAGTGGGAAATGGGCAGCAGGAAGACCAGTTTGGAAGCCATTGGTGGTATCTGGGTGGGGACATGCTGAAGGTGGAGGATGGGTGATGAAGAGCAGTGGATGATTTGAGTTGTATTTGGAGGCTAGAACTGCCAGAACTTGCTGATGCATTGCTGACAATAGTTGATTAATAGGTAGAGTGCCATGTGGTATGGGGTATTCAGTAGGGCAGAGGTAGGGGTGTACTTTATTTTAACATTTGTATTGAGACACAACATATGAAGTATATCTCAAGGATATAACTAAGTGAATTCACTTCTCAGTCAAGATGTACAATATTTCTAGTTTCCTTGTGTCCCATTTCAGGCAATATCTACATGTGTATTCTCTGACTGAGAAATTCCTCTGACATGTCTCTGGTTCCTTTTAACAGGGAATGCGTTGAATATGTTAAGAGCTTCAATATCCCTCTACTGGTGCTAGGTGGTGGTGGCTATACTGTTCGAAATGTTGCCCGTTGCTGGTGAGTCTACTCCCTGGTGCCCCTTCTCCCCGATGTCATTGTTGGCAGAGGTCTTCCTGAGGGATGGCCAGTTGGACCATTAGCTCTCTTCCTCAGCCTGCCCTCCCTGCTGGTTTGTTTCAGGACTTATGAGACATCACTGCTGGTAGAAGAGGCCATTAGTGAGGAGCTTCCTTATAGTGGTAAGGGCTGCCCCATGATAACCCACAGCAGGGAGGCTATCCTCACAGACCTGGCTATGATGCACTTGAAGGCAGAGGGGAAATTCGATGATATCTCAGAGCTCTGCAGACTAAACCCCTGGGCTCTGAGTAGAGGAGAGGTTGGGCAGCAGTTATGTGGGGATCTGAAGTGGGAAGGACTGACTAGAAAGTTTTGGGACATCAGTCTCCCTCCTTTGAGCCTTCTTCTAATACCCTCTTCTCCCCTCAGAATACTTTGAGTACTTTGCCCCGGACTTCACACTCCATCCAGATGTCAGCACTCGCATTGAGAATCAGAACTCACGCCAGGTTAGCAGCTCGGAGAAGCCAAGCAAAAGGGTGGGAGAACCTGGCAGAGATCCAGGATGTGGGAAAGCAGAAAAACCAGAGAAGAGAGGAAAGTTCTTAGCCATCACTGTCAGTGGGGAAGCAACCTAGTTCAGATAGAGACAGTCAGGGCTTGGAGGAAGGACAGTTACTACAATGGGGGATTTGAACTGGGATTAAAACTAGCACAGTATGAGTAAAAGGCAGCTAGAAACATGAATATTCTGCTAGATGTGTATTCTCTTCATTCCCAACCAGTACCTGGATCAGATCCGTCAGACAATCTTTGAAAACCTGAAGATGCTGAACCATGCACCTAGTGTCCAGATTCATGATGTGCCTGCAGACCTCCTGACTTACGAAAGGACAGATGAGGCTGATGCAGAGGAGAGGGGTCCTGAGGAGAACTACAGCAGGTCTGGGGGCAGGGACTTGAGCGCAGGGAGTTCCAGTAGCTTTGTTAGAGAAGTTGAAAGGGAAAAAGTAAATTGGAGGGCATTAGCTTAGTTGTCTCTGGCTTTCTGCCCACTCTTTGGTCACCTGCTTTCATTTTTTGTACCTTTTTTTTTTTTTAAAGATTTATTTATTTATGCATACAGACCTGGGGTATAGGCCAGAGGTGCAAGGGTGGTGAGAGGATTCACCAGACAGAGTGGAGAGCAGAACAGGCTGAATGACAAAGTACACTGCTAAGGGGAGCAGTGGACAGGTCAGGAGAGGTCTGCTGTGTCATGTGGGTCACTCCTTGGCTAGGGATTGAACTCATCCTGAAGTGGCTTTAGCTTTTTAGTGCTGTGCTTTAATCCACTGCACCACCAGGGAGGGCCCTTCCTGTACCTTTTTTAATGACATCAGTAACATGCTTACCATAAAAATTTTAAACAATACTAACATATGTTAAGTTCACTTTCATACAAACTTTGACCCGGTCCACAAAGTAAACACTAAGAGCACTTTAATTTATATCACTGTAGAGAGACATTTTTCGATGGGGTACATGTAGACTGTTCAGTATGCTTGCATAAATGCAGGTGCAGTTCTATACTCATTCTCATATTTGGCTGTTTGTGCAGCTTTTGTTATACAATTTGATCATTTTATGCATGTTGCTCTACAAGTTACAATTTGTTCTTTTTTTATTGGAAATGATGTACCTTTCCATGTCAGCATGCTTTCTTTTTATCAGCTGTATAATATTCCACTATGTGAATGTAGTATCATTTAACCAGTTACCATAGATGAGCATTTACAGTATTTCCCACTTTCTCACTGTTACAAAGCATTTGGTAGTGATCCCCTAAGAAATACCGAAATACCTTTTTGCATGCTTGTGTGGGTAGGTTAGATTCCTAAAATTTGCTGACAAATTGTCTTCCAAATGTCTGTAACAATTTACATTTTTGCCAGCATTTTACTCCTTCCTGGTCTTGAGCTGGCTCCTGCCTGTATGCTATTCTGCTTTTCTCTAAGGCCCTTTGATTTCTCTGTCAATTTTTTTATGTGTGATCATTGTATTGTGCATTTTCCCACCTTTAGCCCTTATCTTTGTGAGGTATACACTAAAATATTCACAGATGCATTGAATTAGGGGAAAAAGAGTAGGATAGCATTTCCTTCATCTCCAGATATGCTTTTCTGAAAACTGAAAACACAGCAGAACCCAGAAGTACAGAAACAGATACACTTAATAGAGAGCAGCTTTCCTCACATGGTGGGAGGATAACCACAGTGCACACTTGCAGGACACCTGCTCCTGCTCTCATGCAGGGCTAGAGGTTCGAGCTGGTTTGCTGCAGAGTCTGATACACTTTTCAGTGCCTTCCAGAATAGAGTCTGCTTGTCTGTCTTGGAGCTTGGGCTTTTAGGTCTCTCCTCTGGGATTTACTGCTGTGACCTTGGGACCCTTGCAACACTTCTCCATGTACAGCCCCTCTTTCCCATTCCTGGTTTGGGAGGTATCTGCATACCTGGCCTCAGGAATTCCTTTTTGATCTAGCCTGTCTTTCTTTAACTTGTCCAGGCTCTGAGGTTTGACTTCTGGAAAGAGATTTTTTTTTCTGTCTTACAATTTCCTGTTAGCAAAGTTTAATTTTTTCATTTCTAGTTCCACTCTGGGCCTTGTTTCTGCATTACACCACCCCCTTTCAACAGCCAGCAGAAGCCTCAGGCCTCTTCCTATCCTGTGCTGAAGCTCACTGTCAGACCACCCACTGAGTTCCTGTTCTTTGATGGCTGGGGTTCCAGCTCTCATATCATTTGCAGAGTAGTAATAACAATAGTTACTATTTTTTTGTGGGTTTGCTAAGCACCAGATTCAGTACTAAATACTCTATATTACAACATGCGTATCATCATGTCATCATTCTCTTCCCATCAGACAACCCTAAAAGCTGGTTGTTATCCATAAATTACCAGAAGAGGACTCTTAAGTAACTTTCCTAAGGTCTTTTAGCCAGTAAAATATCAGGGCTGACATTCAAAAATTGATCTCTGATGCCACACCTTTAACCCATGTGTGTACTTAGAGGCAACCAAGACATTGCTCACCAGGCAGACGTCTCCCTTTTTAGTTCCCCAGCTTCTTTGTCATGACTTTCTCCATTCTTCCTGACTATCGACTGTGGGTGAGATAATTCAGTTATCACTTACTCATATTCTCCCAGAAAGTAGTCTTCCATAAAGAAACCAGTGTGGAATACTTACCAAGCCCTGTGTTGTTTTCACATCCCTTTGCTTATCACAGGGTTACTATTTGTTGCTCCTCTGCCCTAATGCTCTCCTTCCTGTTGCATTTAGGAGGAAATACAAATTTCTGACCATGACTGAAAAGATCACATATGCCAGCTCTTATCTACAACCCTAGTCTCCCCTCCACCCTCCTGCGTGCATACTACTCCCAGCGTCCTGGCCGCCATGCTCTTACTGGGCTGCATCAGCTTCCCGGCGTCCTGGCCGCCATGCTCTTACTGGGCTGCATCAGCTTCCTTCCACCTTATAACTTCTGTTTTTGGTTTTCTTGCAGCTTGGTATGGTCTTATTGAGATCTTGGCCTGGCAGCTACTACTCAGACTTAAGTTTTCACCTTAGAACAACTTTCCTTAATAATCCTGTATGAAATTCTCCCCTTTTCTTCCTTTCACTCTTAGTTACATCCCATTTGTTTCATTGTATTCACAGCACTTTCCACCATCTGTAATTATATTTATTTACTTGTTAGCTGTGGTCAGCTTCATTTGTGTGGTAAGTTTTTGAGGATAGGCAGAAATCTCGTGTGGCTTGTTCTTTACTGTTCTGCTAAGGCCTACAAGGAGGTCTCTCAGTCACTGTGTTAAGTGCATGAATAGATGAATAAATGGTGATTAGTTTTAGAATATAGGAGCCAAGTGGCTTCCTGAGAAAGAACACCTGAGAAGTGATTCCAGAGAGGGCACCAGTATGGGGGAAGTTTGGGACTTAGAAAGTGGGACCTTAACTTCTCTCTCCTTTCTTTGCAGGCCAGAGGCACCCAATGAGTTCTATGATGGAGACCATGACAATGACAAAGAAAGTGATGTGGAGATTTAAGAATAGCTGGACTTCCTGCATCCCAGAAAAGTTCTTTTTACCTCTTGGTTAGGCGGGAAGGAAAAGGTGTGGCTGGCACCTTCAGCACATTTATCAACATGGGGGAAGGTTTTGGAGACCATATTTGGTTCTAACAAACTACTGCCTTCCCTCTCCCTCCCAAGGCCTGACATTGGTACCTATTAGGGATTGGATAGGGACAAGGATGTTGTCCCTACTACATCTTAGGCAGTGGGCCTTAGAAATGAGTCCCTAGCCCTTCTTTTCTTCCTTCATGCTCCCCTCCAACCCTGAGACTTTTAGGGATGAACAGGTAGACAGAAATGAAGTTGTCTTTGACTTCATCCTCTCCTGGATTCAGCTTTGGGGGTCTTGCTTCCAGTGCAGGTGAAGAATGAGGGATTTTAGGAGACATCGGCTCCCTTAACCCCAGATGATGGGAAGTATAGTTTTGAGTGGGAGAGGAATGTGAAAATGTCCTCTTGTAACTTTTGACTTTATGTCCATTTTACCACTGTTTTTACCCAATAAACCAAGTTGGTATTTTTTGTACTTTTTGCCTTTCTGATAATGTTCTTAATTCTTGCCTCTGTATAGAGGGAAAGGAAATAGGGATGATAATATATATACATACATATAATAAAAATAATAATTAACATTCACTTAACACGTAAGTCTTATATTAGGCCCTGTGTATATATTCCACATGAATTATCTTACTCATACATAGAGAGTTAATAGAGCATTTGGTTCACAGACAAACCTGGGCAGATGAACTTAAGAGAGGGAATAAAAGATGACTTGAGTTTTCTAAGCTTGGGTGTTTGGAGTGGAGATTTTAGTTGGTGAAGGTATGCTGAATAAAACAGCAAGTGTTTAGTACAGTGTCTGATATAAATAGTTGCCAGTTGTCTAAATTGTCTATGAAAATGAATGCTAGAAACTGTAGTAGCCACAAACACAGAGGCTTTCCTGGAGGAGTTTATAATCTAGTGAAGACTGAGAAATGCTACAGCAGTTGGAGATGGTGGTGTCAGGCAGAATAAAAGATGGGTCACACCTTCCATGCTTTGATCCTGTTTGTATTTCAGCATCCCTGTTTAGAAAGTAAGTGGCTTTTGAATTATTTTGGACAAATCAAGCTTAAAATGTGGAATGGACAGCTTTCTGTCAGGCAATTCGAAGGTGGGACACATGAGATGAAGGTGAAATTGAGGAGCGTGCCAGTTTGACAGAGCCCCTGTCACTCTCAGGCACTGGACCGAAGGCTCCAGAGTGAGGAAATCACTGCCTTCAAGGAACATCCATTGAAAATCTTGTGCAGCTGCAGGCAAGATAGTTCTGTGTGTACTGTGAGATCTGACTGGGTGCCATGTGCTTTTAACACAAGACAGATGTAGCTGGATGGTTGAAATTACTCAGAATTTTTTTTTTAAATATTTATGCATATAAGAGCTGGGGTGTAGGCCAGAGGTGCAAGGAGAGCAGGGTGGTAAGAGGGCTCACCAGAGACAGAGTGAAATATACTGCTGAGGGGAGCAGTGGGCAAGACAGGAGAAGTCCAATGGGACATGTGGGTCAGCACCCTGGCCAGGCGTCAAACTCCTATTACATTGCCTGCCAATAGCCTCATAGTGCTGAAGCTGAGACTTACTTAACCCCTTGCACCACAGGGAGGCCCTATTCAGGGAGAATTTAAGCTAGTAAAGCAAAAAACATGTTCTTGGAGAACACATGGTCTTTTTTTCTCGTATTTTGGTTTGTCAGGGAAGCCTGGTTAAACAGGGCTTGGCACTCAGACCAACATAGATTTGAATTTTTTTATTAGGTAGACTTGGGCAAGTCATTTCAACTTGTCCAACTCTTCAAGTCCCTATTTTCTATCTGTAAAATGGTGAGACCAGTGGGATCTGTCACATGGCATTGTGAGGACTGAGTGAGGAAACACATGTAGAATATTAGGCACAGCTCCCCGCATAGTGCAACCACATGTAAATGGTTAAGTACTGTGTTGGCATGTGTTGGCCACAACTAGTTTTTGCATGTTAGAAACATAACTAGAAAATAGCCAACCTGGGATTCAAAACCAGGTGATTTAATTCCAGAGCTGGTCCAGGTACAGTTTAGCACCTCCCCAGGTCCAAGCTCTGTTCTTGGCAAGTAGCTTTCAGTAAAGGGTAGCTGTCATTTTTATCTTTTCATTCATTCTACCGGTGTTACACACATAAAAATGATTGTCCTGGAAAACCCACCATTAAATTTTCTGCCGCGATAACATTCTCAGGTTGTTTTTGGTTCAGGTGCTTTTGGTTCAGGGGTCTGGGACTTGAGTGGGTTCGGGCTTTACAGCCATGTGCGCGCTGCGTGGGAGAGGCGGAACCTTCGCCGCTCCAACAGGCAGGGGGCGCTGTTTCCGCTTGCGGCTGCGAAGAGCTGCTTCGCCCACTCGCCACCCCCCCCTTGCGTGTCCGAATGGTTAGGCCCGCCGGGCAGGTAGCGCGCTCGGTTGGCTTTTTTCCACTCCCCTCCCTTCCCCCATTGGTTGGGACTGCGGGTCCGGGCGGAAGTGGGGCAGGACAGCGGGAGCGAGGCGTCGCCGTTGTGTGTTCACGAGGCGCGCGCAGCCGGCATGCTAATGAGGCGGGGCGCGGCGGCGGGCTGAGGAGCTGCTGGGCGGCGGCGGCGGCGACCGCGGCCGCTGGAGTCCGGCAGGCGCGGGGCACCTTTCACCCCCTGCCCTGGGTATCTGTCTCTCCGCGCTTCCCTTCCCCAGCGTTCCACCGCATCCCCCCGCCCGCGCGGGTGTCATTCCTCACCGCTGAGTGACAGCCCCGGGCCACGCCCCCTGGGGGGGCTGTCCCGGCGCTCCCGGCCGCCCATTGGCTGGCAACAGCTGGGCGACGTTGACTTGAACTGACAAAACTGGGCACGTCGCGCCGAGAAAGTTAGGGTCTGGCTTAACCCCTTCGCTGCCCAGCCTGGTCGTCAGAGCCGCCGCCAGCAGCTCGGGGCTTCGCGCACCTAGTCACGCTGCCCGAGCAGCCGCGTTCGTCACCTCTGCGGACGGACCCCACCGCTCGGCGCGGTTACGGGACGGGACGCTCAGCTGACGGCGAGATAGCGCTGTCCCCTACACGCTGCTGGCGTCTGTTCTTTGGGTAGACTCCTGGGCACGAAGAACAAAATCGTGTATTTTTCTCCTGAGTGTCGCAGTTTCTCCACTGCTTGCTTATTCTTTTCCCTTGAATAATCGGTTGATTAAAATCACCCTAGCAGTGTTTTTCTTTCCTCACCGTGTTGGATTTGTTCGCGTTCTATGGAGGAAAGAAGGAGGGGAAGGTGGTGCAGTGACAAGTCCAGTCAGACGAGAAACTGGCTCTTTGAGAGGTTTCTGGAAATTGCCTGCTCCTTCCCCTGGGTGATCAAGACCGGCTTTCATGGGAATTTGCTCAATTTGACACATTCGATTTGATTTTCAGATCTTCTGTTACGTGGGAGAATATGGGCTAGAGGAATATGTTTGTTTAAATCGTATCTGGGTTTGACCACATAAGGATCACGAACTATCCCACGTTCTTACAAAAACAAGAGGTGCACTGCTTTGTGCAACAGAAGGAGCCCGCACTAAGATGCACAAGTACTGTGACGATAGCAAAACAGTTATTATTTGTGTTTCAGTGGGGAAAAAAATGCCCAGGGAGCATGCTTTGCTGTCACCCATAAATTTTACCAGAAGTTTAACTTAACACCAACGAGACAACTTTCGCCATTAAATAAATGTCAAGGGCTGTGATTACAGTTCAGTAAATTGCTGGGGTTGATATTTTCGGTGTCAGTAAAATAAATACCATTTCTCGGGGTTGATTTCTTGTGTTGTTCTTGTTCTGACGAAGTGCGTCTGCTCCGTCCACAGCCTTCGGCCCAGAGGGGGGTGCAATATCTCTCCACTCCGCAGGATGCCCCCTCCCCGCCCCCCCAACTTCTCTGCCTCCAAGCATCCCACAGGGTCTGCACCGGGGGTATTTGGGGAAAGAAAAGCCTCATGCTTGAAGAGGTCATTGCCCTTTCTACCTGTCTACAAGGACGTCAGTTGGGAGAAAAGGAGTCAGAATTTGGTGTGGGACCGGAGTAAGGGACGAACGTTCTCGGGGCAGGGGCTTGGGGGGCGCACCCAGGTGACTACTCTTCACCAGGTTGCAAAAGAAAACGTGTCCTTTCCTTCCTCCCGCTGACCTGTATTTGTTCTCTAAATTACCCTTCTCCGCCTCCCGAGGGAATGCGTCGTTCTCTGGGGCGCGTGGAAGAGAACACAGACGTGGACACTGGAAGGTGAGAGCCGACAGCGAGGCGCGGCCACACGCCAGCCCTTCCTGGGCCCAGGACATGGCGTGGGCTAATAATCCGGTGTGTCTGGGCACACAGACCGGCAGCGGTGTTTGGGGGTTAATGACCGAGAGGGACAGTAAGGTTGAGGTCATACAAACACTTGAAAAGAATAAGTACCGTTCTCCCCCGGCCCCTCCTTCTTTAAACGAAGCCCACATCGTAGGGGCTCTGGCCCTGGCTGC
>NW_004567122.1:30960455-31000693 GCF_000260355.1 Condylura cristata | reverse complement strand
GCGGCGACCGCGGCGGGTTCGGAGCTGCCAGCGCGAGCGGTGTAGGCGCGGGGTCGACACCCAGCGAGGACCTCGGCATGGAGCCGCCTGGCGGGGGCATGGGGCCCGGCCGCGGGAATCGGGACAAGAAAAAGGGTCGGAGTCCGGACGAGTTGCCTGCAGCGGGCGGGGACGGCGGCAAATCCAAGAAATTTGTGAGTGTCGCTCCCACCCCGCTTCCTTAGCCCGACCGGGTAACCGCCCTCTGGACCCCGAAGACCCCCACACCGGCCCCAGGGGCGCACGCCTGTCTCTAGGGAGCCGCCCCCGCGCCATCCTTCCTCCCTTTGCTGGGTCTTCGCCTCCGCACCCCCACATCCTACCCTTCGGGGAGCCCGGGCGTCCCACCCGGCTTTTGCCTCAGCAGCCCCGGGGCAGCCTTCAGCCCCTTAATCCTTGGCGCCCTGCCCGCACCCACAGCCCCAATCTCTTCCCTCTCGGCCCCACTTCCTTTCTTGTTCCTCTGTTACCGAAACACGCCTTCTCTCTCGGTCTCTGCTTGTCTGGGTCCATTTTTTTTCCGACTACCCTTCCCCCCTTTTTTGATACGCTCTTACTCCTTCCTCCTAAAGGTCACTTCCTTCCCCAAGATCGATGCCTTTCACCTGCTAACTTTCCTCCCGCCCAGTCCCCACGCTGGGCCCTCAGCCCGGTGTCACCTGATAATCCTTCCCCTCAGGAATATTACCTGACTTGGGCCCTTCCCTTGGACGTTTGTCCCTGCGATTGCAGAACCTTGTTGCCAGCCCAGGTCTGTGGTCATCGGGTTTGGCGTTCATTTACTTCCCAGTATTTCTCTATCCTGAGAACTTCTTTGGCCCTGTTGCTGATCCCTTTTTGGGGGGTTAGAACTTATGATTATGCCCTTCTTGACCTGGGATGGTCTTAAGCCTCCCCCATAGGGACGATGTTAGGATGCAAGTCCTAGAAGTTTTTGAGTAGTTGGACTGCTTTTTATGTATTTCCCATGATAAACATCTTAACTCTTCTGCTGTCTACTATGCCCCAAGGCGACTGGCTTCTCTTTTTCTACCTGTAGAGTATAGCTCTCCTCAGGTGCCAGTTACTTTCAATCTGAGGAATACTGTGTTCCTGTAATTCTATCACGTTTCATTACCTTTGCCTATACTAAATTTTCTTTCTTAGCTCTCTCTCCTGGGAGTTTTTTGTTTGCTTTTTGCTGGAAAAGTTTTTGAAAGATAGACAGCACTGTGCAAGACAGGAGAAGAGTCTTGGTTCTTAATAATCATTTGCTAGTTGTATCTACAGTTACTTGAGTCTTCTTTTTCAGGAAACTATGCCCTCCTCCCCCAGTATTTCTGTTAGCCAAATGGCTTGCAATTCTTCCCTTTTTCTCTTATTCCCCACTCCTCAGCTTTTTGCCCAATTCTACAGGTTTGGAAAGAAAATTGATACTCTGATGGAGATAGAAAGGAAATGCTGCTTTGGGACCTAAAGGATTAATATGTGGAATGGACGAAAGAAACAGAATTAAAATAGTGACTCATCTCCTCCTACCTATTTCTAGTAAGGCAGGTGCTCCTGGACTGACAGACTTACAGGCTGTCAGTCACTGCTTGTTTTTATGTGTCAAACATCTTCCTCTAGAAATTAGGGTTACTAATAGTGACACCCTTTTCTCTATAAGAATTACCCCTGTAGCTTCAGAGAATTTTTTAAGATTTAGGTTCGAGGGCCCATATTCTATTCTTTTTGTTTTGGTTGCATTTCCATGGGTACTGTTTGACCTTCCTCTCCCAGATTCCAACGGTTCCTGCTGATTTATAGTGACCTCTGTGACTTGTAAATATTTTTCAAGTCTTTCATAGAATTGTACAAATTTCTTTCTTTTATCTAACATTTGTGTATGTCATATTTGTGAAATCTACTGTGTGGTGCTATGACATGAGGTATCTGAAGAAACTGAACTTCTTTTCACCTGTTCTTTGGAATGTCCATGGAGTCTTGTATATGCTGAGTAGATTTGGCTCACAGTATGACTCTGAGACTTAGATTTTGAGAGGGTGGAGCTAAACCAAGTTCTCTTTTCTTTCTGAGGTATTTGTCTTAACTCTCAACCTGCTGAATTTTCAAAGTATGTAGCATAAGTAGTGAATATAGCATTCTTAACTGGGGAACTGGAAAATTTCCAGAAAGTATTGCAGCTTAACCCCTTTATTGCCAACTATAACGTATTTGAATGCATTAGAATAATCTCTCTTCTTCATTGTTCTTTTTAAGAGAACTCTGTGGAAATGAGAAAAGGGGAGGTGCTTTACAATTCACTTCTCTGTCTGAGTATGAGAGTGGGTGGAGTTGAGAGTGCGGGTGTGCTTTTGTCACCCATGGCTTAGTTTTCTTGACCTAAAAACTGATTTGCCTGCTCCATTAGAATGTGTGTCTTCTGGAACTCCATTAAGAACATACTTCATGCAACTGCATGCTAGCTTGAATTTAGTGTAACTGAAGATTACTTGTTTGCATCTGAGGGGTACTAATTCCTTTACCTGCTATATACCTCTCCAGGCTTATGCAGGTTCTTAGTACATTTCTGCTGATGAGAACACAAACTCTCAAATTGCCTAAGATCTGTTCTTAGCCTCTGTGGGATTTTTTGTGGAAAGAAGATGGAACCTAACTTTGAAGATGATTGGACATCTTTTAAAACTGAGTATTAAAAATTCAGATATACTGACCTGTGTGACTGCCTGGTACTCCCCTGAGTATTTTCTCTTGGGGCACGAACATAACCCCTTTTCTAGGATCATTTCACTTCCTTTCAGAAGTCCTTAAGGTGAAATAAAAGTTTAAGTCAATAGCATTGATGACTGTGAGGAACTCATTCCTTTTAACACTGTGAGGGGGGTAAATATAACCAGGATGTTAGGAGGCTGTAGAGTGTTGTTTGTTTGAAGAGATAATAAACACAGGGATTATTAGTTTGGAAAGAGGAGGGGAACCTACAGAAGTATTACTGAGTTGTTTGAGATGACAGAATAATACCTTAAAAATTTGTGTCTTCTCGCCTTATCTTTAAAAAGGAGCCCAAGGATCCACTTGATAGTGTTTGTTGCAGAGGTTTGTCTAAGAGGAAATCCTCCTTCACAGGAGGCGAAACTGAGGGAATGCCTCAGAATTCAAATCTCTGCTTTGAGAGTTGAGAAATGTTGAGATACTTTCATAAAGGAGTAGAGAATTTTATGATCTGTATATTTCTTATAAAGAAATATATTCTTACATTTCTTATGAAGATAGTACTCAGAAGTGATTTAACTTTGCTGATGAGCATATGGGTCAAACTAGACTAATATATTTCCTGTCGGAATAATCTTTTGCTTTCCACTGGGGCCCTCAGTATTTTAAATGGATTGCTTAGTTATTCTTAGCGTGTGTTATGTTTTTAGTAATAGAGGCTTAGAGGTAAGGTTATGCCACAGGATTAAGGAGACCAGGTTCAAATCATGTTTATTAACAAGAAATACTGGGTATTACAGAAAATCAAAGGGTTTGTTTATGCAGGTAGTATTTTCTTGTGTATTTCTGTCTCAGCTTTGCCTGTAGGGTTCAGTGAGGCAAAGTCAGCCCTCTCCTGCTGCCAATCTTCTCATCTGTTTTCGTCCTCTGTGCTTCTATAGGGGCTAGTTTGATTACCATGAACAGCCAGATTGTAGCAAAATCAGAAGGAGAAAAATGTTGATACTGAAATTTCTTAAAACTTTGAAACTAAAATTGCAAAGTAAAGAGTATTTTAATCACTGAGATTGTATTTTACATTCTTTTCTCCCTGTCTTTTTTTTTTTTTAAAACATAGTTTTTAGAATCAGTGATCACTTTTTTTTTATGCATACAGAGCTGGGGTACAGGCCAGAGGCTCAGGGGCAGTGAGAGGCTTCACCAGAGACAGAGTGGGGAGCAGAACAGGCAGATCGACGAAGTACTCTGCTGAGGGGAGCAGAGGGCGGGTCAGGAGAGGTCTGCCACACCATGTTGTCACCTCTGGGGTAGGCGGGGATCGAACTCATGCTGAAGTGGCTTTAGCTTCTTAGTGCTGTGCTTTAACCCGCTGTGCCACCAGGGAGGGCCAGTGATCACTTTTTAAGGAAGTAAACGAATTACTGAAGGAAATGAGGAATATTGATATTTGTATTTGATGAATTTTACCAATTAAGGATAACTGATGAATAATTGTTCTTTCAACTTTGAAATTCTTACTTCCGTTCATTTTGAAAGGTTGCTATGAATAGTAGCCTTAAAATTTTAGAGTTGGAAGGGGTTTATATGTCATCAAGCCCAAACACCCACGCAATGCAGCAACAGTCCCTTCTTACTATTGGAGGCTAGAAACATCTAGAGGCTAAGTGAGAGGTAAACTGAATGAGTGAGTGAAGGAGAAGCAGAAATTTTGGATTCTGCATTTCCTTTACTAAATTTCAGTATCTTGGAAAAGCTATAGTAGTAGAAGGGGATTATATAAGAGGAACAGCAACACTAGAAACTATGGGACTTGAGGAGGAAAAATTATGACAAGAAGTGTCAATTTGTCCTTCAAATATTTGCTTAAATTTCTTTTCTCAAAGGGGCATGAAACAGTTATGGGGCCCAGAGGAGAAAAGCATAATGGAACTAAATCAAGAGTAACATATGACACCTTTATGTAGTGGAGGAGGTAGGACTTCCATCCTTGGGGTGGTTGGAAGTGCTCCTTACGCAGCAGCTACTTTAGCATTTTATTAGGGTAGCAGATAACAGGTAGAATTTCTGGTGCCCTGGATCATTTTTCTGGATTTCTGATTCTGTAATTTCTTGTCTTGGGAATAGGGCTGGATGAAAGCTAGGATTTGCATGTTCTTTTAAAATTTAATATAACTTTTGAGAAACCCAACAGAGGGTGATTTTATAAACCAGCTTTGATCCTTAAGGTCACAGAAAACCAAGAAGTAAGTCTTGGTAGCATGTTTACACATAGCTGTCTCCTTTATTCTGAACCCCTTTTTTTTAATGTCAGAATTTAAGATAACGTTAAAACGTTTATTTTTTTTTCTTTTTTTTTTCCCCCCTACTGCTCACACATTATTCAGGGTCTTCATCATTGTCTTGTGCCTCAGACACTTGGATATTACCTCCATGTTTTACAGTTTGTTGATATATAATTAACATACAATAAACTGCTTATACCTAGTGCACAATTACCACAATCAGTATAATGAATATATCACCCTCAAACAGTTTCTCCTGTCCCTTTGTAATTTTTCCTTCTTACCCCTCCCTGTGCCCCCATACCCAGGTACCCACTAATTTGCTTCTGCCACATAGATTAGATTGTATTCTCTAAACATATAAATGGAATCATACAATACGAACCTTTTTTTATTGGCTTCTTTCAGCATAATATATATTTTGTTACATATATTAACAACTCATTTTTATTGCTGAGTAGTATTACAGTATATGGGTTTACATAATTTGTTTATTCATACACCTGTTGATAGATTTCTAGATTGTTTCTAGTTTTCAGTAGGAGTTATTTTGTGTTCTCTCATTGTAAGTGGTTATCTGTATATATGCCTTCATTTCTATTTTGTAAATACCTAGGACTGGAATGGCTAAGTTATATGTCTGTGTTTAACTGTAAGAAATTGCCAACTGTTTTCCAAAGTGATTTACCATTTTACATTCTCAAGCAATGTACAATTTCCAGTTCCTTGCCAGCCCTTGGTATGATTGGTATTAATTTTAGCCATTCTGATAGTTACGTAGTGGTATCTCAGTGTGGCTTTAATTTGCCTTTTCTTATGATGTAGAACACCTTTTCATGTGCTTATTTGCTGTCTTATTTGCTGTCTGTATTTCTTTCTTGAAGAGTCTCTTCAAAGTTTTTAGTCCACCTAAGTTTTTTCTTACAATCCAAGTATAGGCACTTCGTTGAGCATGTTTTTCTTCCTCCTGTGATTTGCCTCTTCATTTTCTTAACAGTATTTTGAAGAACAGAAGTGTTTAATTTTGATGAAATCTAGTTGCTTTGTTTCCCTTTTGCCTTTGGATCACATTTCAAAAATCTTTGCTAAAATCAAAGCCACTAAGATTTTCACTTCTCTTTTCTTAAAAATGTTTTTTAGATTTAATTTTCCCCTATAGGCAATACAGAATATCTCTGATATTCTTAGGATCTGAGGCTTTTGAGATTCCACTTATTTTTGCAGCATTTTATCTTACGTGATGATGTTGGAAATCTTTTGTTTTCCTGTACTATGTGCTACAGGTTGTATAATGCTAACCTCCTAGCTATATATATAACTGAATGGTCAGCATCTTTATATATAAGAAGATTAGTTCATTCCTAACTGGATGAACAGGGAGTAATAACAATACCAATGCAGTGATTATAACAGTTGTTTGTTGCATTCTTACTATAGCCCTAGCACTGTGTGTAAAGGCTTTAAATTCCTTATCTCTTTAGTCTACTTCAATCTTAACTATTAATATTCCTATCTTATAGGTAATTAAATGGGTATGCAGTGAGATCAGCTTGCATTACATCATAGAACTGGGATTCAAAGTTGAATCTAGCTTATTTTAAAAGAAAATGTTCTTGGCGGCAGCTCTTCTGCCTACCTGTGATTGTTCAGGTGTTTCTCTTCACCAACCATCTCCCTTTACAAAACAGAAGAGACAGCTTTGCTCAAGATTGTCCACATGTGATCCTTACAGGCATCTCTTTTACCAAACATGTGCCTCTCAGGGGCAGCTCTTTCTGCCTTTTTGTGTCTGTGCAGGCATCCTGACTCCCCCTTTTATGGTAAACCTGCCCTTTTGGATATTTAAAAACAAATTCTTATTCAGCACATTGTGCTCACAATTTTGTCCCTATAACGTCTTTAGAATACTTTGTCAGTTATAGTCTATTAAAACTGGTTTCTCCTTGAACTCAAATGGTGGGAGAGAATTATTGGATCTAGAATGTACAAAGTACATGCTTAACAGCTTTTTGCATTTAGTAATTCAGACTTTGAAACTATTGCAGAAATCTTAATTAAACCTTTCTTATTTTAGGCATGAAAAAGTAGCTGTTATAGTGCACACAAAACCTATCTTTCTCCTGGTTCATGTGTTGTTAAGAAGTTTTCTAAATTATTTAAAATATAACCTCTTTTTAAAATGTAATCTCCTTTGTAAGTAGAATTTTAAAAAAAGATTTTATTTATTTATGCATACAAGAACTAGGGTATAAGACAGAGGTGTTGGGGGGGGTGGTGGTGGTGAGAGGATTCATCGGAGACAGAATGGGAAACAGAACAAGTGGTTTGACTTTTAAAATACACTGCTGAGGGGAGCAGTGGGCAGGACAAAAGAGGTCTGCTGCCCCATGTGGGTGACCTTCTTGGCTGGAGATCGAACTTATGCTACAGTGGCTACAAATAGCCCCTTGGTGCTGTGCTTTAGCCATTTGTACCACTAGGGAGGGCCTGTAAATAGAATAATTCTAATAGCATCTGACCTGTGAAAAAGTCAGTTATTTAACTACTGAGAGCAGCAAGTAATGGTAACAAATGCTATCACTAAACCACCTTTATGGTACTTTCTATATTTTAGAATTGGCATAAAGTCTTCTTGAAGACTTCTCTCTTGCCCTGAAATTTGACCATAAGGATTGCAAGTGGCTAATGACCTTAGTGTTTCTTCTGAGTCTGCTGGGGACTGCTAAAGGTTATTCTTTAGACTTGGCAGTTGCGTGCTTGTGGTTAATAATTAAGATATTACCTCAGAGTTCAAGGTACCCGGAACTACTTTCTGTATGACTGGTGGCAAAGAACAGAGAATACTCGCTCTTGTTTGTCCAGATCTCTGTGGGTCTACCCTAGACCAAGAAGGCAGAAGATCAATAAGTGATAAGTCCTATCACATTCAGTCCTTGTTTTTTAAGAGATTATAATCTAGGCCTTATATAGAATACTTGGTAAGAAGAACTAAGGCCATGAGCATAGATTTAAATTTACAGAAGTGAGGTAATTAGGAGAAAGATTACTAGACTGGGAGTCAGAAGACCTGGGTTTCAGAATGTTGGAAGTAAAAAGGATGTTAAAAATTACTGAATTGGCCTTCCCCAGTGGCGTAACAGTTAGGATGCAGCACTGCAAACTAGCAGCAGCTACTTCAGTGCAGGTTTGATCCCTGCCCTGGAGGTGATCCACATGGCACAGCAGACCTCTCTTGTCCTGCCCGCTACTTCCCTCAGCAGTATACTTAGTCCATCTGCCTGTTCTGTTCCCCACTTTATCTCTGGTGAATCCTCTCACTACCCCTGCACCTCTGGCCTGTACCCCAGTTCTGTATGCATAAGTAAATAAATCTTTTTAAAATTAGTAAATTCAGTTCCCTTATTTTACAGGATTAAAAAATGCCAACCTGGAAAATGATGTGTTCTGATTTACAACTAGATCTGGGACTGGAAATTGGAGGCAAGAGTAGTGTCTCCGATTTCTGAAGTTGACTTTATATTGCTGCTTAGTTTGACTGCTAATTAACCGTGTGAACTCTGGGCAGGAGCACTTCACTTTACTAATTGTACAAAATTAGAGGATTGACATGAATAATGCTAATCTTTAAGTAATGTCACAAATTCTGTAAATGATCTAGAATATAATTGTAGGCCATGTTAGTTCACAGGAGATGGGCAGGGGCTGCAGGGGAGTGTTGCATGACAGGTCCTGAAAGAAACCCAAGGATTGGTAGAGAAAGGGGGCAATGGCCTTCATGAGGTGGGGAGCAGTGGGAACAGAGGCTCAGAGATAGAGATGTGTAGCTAATGTGAAGAAAAAAGGCCCAGTGTAGCAGTCAAGTGGGTTAGCAAGGCATAAATAATTTAAGAAAGATAAAGTCACATCATAGAGGTTATTTTATCCCTGGTAAGGGATTTTAGGTTCTTTCTGCAGGATTCTGCAGAAAGTGGGATTGAAAGTTAGCATGATGTATGTTGATACATATTTTGGCTATGTTAATGTGTAGGATGACAGTAAGTAAATCAGGATATTCAATAACATGAATAAATTACTGTTAAGATTCCAACAAATCTAGGACCCTCTCTGGTGGTGCAAGGGTTAAAGCACAGCACTACGAAGCTAACCATAGCATCTGCAGAATGAGTTCAATCCCCGTTCAGGGAGGTGACCCACATGGTGCAGCAGATCTCTCCTGTCTCGCTTGCCTGCTGCTCCACTCAGCAGTGTATTTCAGGCAATCTGCCTGTTCTGCTTCCCACTGTGTCTCTGGTGAATCCTCTTACTGTCTTCCACCTCTGGCCTTACTCCAGTTCTTGTACACATAAATAAATCTTTAAAAAAAAAAAATTCCATCAAATCACTCACTTCTGCTAACTACATGGAGTTTTAGATTATTTAAGTTTGTGTGGATTCTAATACATCCATCTTTTCAGACTTTCATATTAATCTAGATTTAAAAACAATGACTCCGCAGCTGGTTTTCAAAGTTAGCTAGCCAAAGTGCGGGCTCAGGTGGGAAATGCCATGGAGACCATGTTGACCCTATCTTTGAGTCTAGTTGTTTCTTCTAAGCTTCATTAAATAGCGTGGTGTAGATTTTGATTGCATGCTTATTCAAAGGGTTCTTTAGTGTTTCTTTAATGCTTTACATATGTACACAGGTATGTGCATAAACACACACACATATACTTACCTTTTATGTATTTTACTTTTAATATTAGTCTTGGATACAAATTATTTTTAAAGTTCTCAATTTTTTTTGTCTAATGTGAGAGATTGACAGTTTTGAAAACATTAGTCCTCTTACCAAGGTAACGGTAAAGCAGAAAAAGCCTTTAAAGTAAGTGTGCCCAGCCAGAATTCTATTGAAAAAGATTAATTCCTTTTTAATTATCTCTAGAGATAGTATTTTCATTTTGCCTTGTGTTTAGTGGAGTAACATGCTTGTAGGATAATAAAATCTGCATTATTTTACATAGGCAAGGCTGCCAACTTTTATCATTATAAGAAAGCAGAGTTTCACTCAATACTATGTTTAAAGTGAGTAATTATTAAAACCCTGTGTCATTTGAATCTTTTAGTATCATAGTCTTCACAGCTACAGGAAGGTTTACATGGAATATTAAATAGGACATGGGTGAATTGTCAAGCCCTCAGGATATCTCAAAAAAAAAAAAAAGATGCTAGTGGCACTAGGATTGCCTCTTTTTTTTTTTTTTCGTTTCTATTTATTTTTTATTTATTTATTTTTAAAAGATTTATTTATTCATACATACAGAGCTGGGGTACAGGCCAGAGATGCGGAGGGTGAGAGGATTCACCAGAGACAGAGAGGGGAGCAGAACAGGCAGATCTACGAAGTACACCGCTGAGGGGAGCAGTAGGCAGGTCAGGAGAGGTCTGCCTCGCCATGTGGATCTCCTCAGGGGCAGGCGGGGATTGAACTCATGTTGAAGTGGCTTAAGCTTCTTAGTGCTGTGCTTTAACCCACTGTGCCACCAGGGAGGGCCTCTATTCATTTTTTTTTAGGTAACATTGATTTATAGTACTGTAGATGATTTAGAGGAGCATCCTCTTTAGGTGTATGTTACCATTCCACACCACCCACCACCTGTTTTTTCCTTAAACATATCTACTCTTACCCATAGCTATGGAGTTCTGTCAGTTCCTTCATTTGGCAATAGAACCAGTCATTTTGGACTGCTCCAAAATTATTTCACCATGTTCCCATGGGACCTACAGAGATATTTTTAGTTTTGCTAGTTTTTGTGAAAGATATGTATCAGGCTTTCCAGGCATCAAGGTTTCTAGTGATTTCTTGACCTTTTTTTTTTTTTTAAAAAATTAAAAGTGGGAATTGGCCTTAGTTGGCAGCTCTTTGCATCCGCCTGGGCTTGTTGCTTGTTGGTAACTTACTTGTAAGCCCATGGGTGACGTCTGTTTCCTGTGATTGAAACCGCAAGAAGAAGTGGTGAGAAGCCACAGTAGGATATCTATTATCGGGCAAGCAGCAGGCATATACTCAAAACGAGCAGTGGTAACTAAGCACAGTGTTTTAGGGCCTCTGAAGAGATCCTGGAAATCATTTGCCCAGCTTCAACTTGAAACGAGAATACTGAGGCCTAGAGGTCATGTAATTGCATGGTCAAGGATATGTTGTTAGGTGAACTAGGCTTTAGAATTCACAAGCTATTCATTATTCTTTCTCATATTACACTGTCACCCCTAAATTTTGTCACTGTGCCTTGCAAGTGTTTCCTGAAGCAAAATACTACTGGAGAAGAGTAAATACTGTGGGCATTTTGAATATGGGAATTAGATGATGGTGCTGGTTTGTTTTTAGATGCTATACTAATGATTTTTAATGCTATTTTTTTGGGGGGGAAGACACACTTCATACATACATACATATTTTCAAGTAACAATACCTAAGAACTTAAAGTTTGTGGTTTCCTTTTGTATTTCACTTGGTATTTGAATATTCTAGTCCTTATTTCTACATACAGACCTATAACAATTACAACAGCATAATTATACTTTATACAAGCTTTCAACTCTAAAACTAAAACATTTTTTGGCTTTATAATTTTTGAAAATTACTTTTACCTGAAATTAAATGTTTCATAAGTGATATGCTTTTCTCAGAAAGCATAGGTGTGTATGAAAATAGAGTAAAATAATCTCCTATCTTGTTTTCCAGAAGCTAGGTTTTTTTTTTTTTTTTTTAAATACTTATAGCCAAAGGAAAAACCATGTGATACATGGATGTTTCTTTGGAGCTTAAGCACTTAGGCATAAAATTCTGTATGTGTTTGTGTGTTAATAACATAGTTCTACACATGTATAGTTGCTGGAAGTATCAGAAGACCTTATTTTAACCTTGGCTTTTATTTCTAGTATTGACAGAAAAATAATGAGATTTTACCCTGTGCTTTCTTTCTCCCTCACCAAAGTTATTGTCAAAATAAAATTTTATTCTAGGTTTGTAAAAGAGTGGAAAACATTTACTGTGATTTTATAAGATCAAATCTGACTGAGTAGTACTGTAATTTTGGGATTGGTTAAGCTATGATCACTCAATTGTAATGACTTCTGGGTATTTAGGAATTGTATGAGGATAGAAAACAAAAGATATAACCATCATTGAGAAATGAAAGGACTTTGGAAATGAAATCTGAAAGAGGGCTCATACTTGGTGTCTGTATATAGAAGCAGTGTTAGATGCAGAACTTCCTGTCTGCTAGGACTTGGGTGTGTCACACACGTGTTCACCCTTGAGGAAATGTAGATGTCTTGCTACTCACATCACAACATAGGAGAAGACAGTTGCTAAGGGAGATTGGGAAACAACATTCCTGAGTCACTGACTGTTTCTAAATGAATAGACAACACCCCTTTATTAAAGGAGCAATCACAATTTTCTCTAAACTCAAAACAGTAAAGAGAGAGACCTAGTAAAGTGAAAAACAAGTATCAATTTGAAAAATACATTCAAACTTTGGAAAAGTTAACATTATTAACACTCAACATAATTGTTAACATTATTTATTGTTTTCTATATATGTATTCAAAACTTTTATCAGAACCTTAGAATGTTTAAAGGAAGTTTTCCTGATTTCTCACATTGAATGACAGAATATATGTGCACCTCCTTTCTGACAGCAAAGGAAATGGGCATGTGTGCCACACCTTATAATACTTGCTGAGAAATTAGGGCTTTCCTTTTCCTGTTGGCAGCTTGTTTTCCCAGCCCATGTGTGCTTCTTAGTGCAAGGGGCTGGCAATTTGTTTGGATGGACTTGTAGGAAGAATGCAATATTCCCAGCCTGGTTTCCACCTGTTCTGCTGAAACCTGAGTGGACCTCCCTTCCTCCCTCTAGGCTATCAGCTCTCTAGGATGCAGGCTGAGCCAGTCTCAAGGCTTCAGAATGGCCTAAACTGTAGGCAAACGTTACCTGCTCCTTTCCCCAAGAGACTTGTCTCCTTGGACTGTTAGAGGCCTTTTAGAACATATGTTGGACCTGTCTGAGGATTGAATCCTAATATTATGATAGTTTTTTTTCCCTTTGTTTGAACTACAGTTGGGAAATGTAATTTGGAAAGCTGACTCTCACCAACATTTTAGGCAGTTGTGAGAGAAATGAAGTTTGTTGCTTTAAATTTTATAATTACTTCAAGTTTACAAGTAAACTGTTGAAACAGGATGGGTTACAGTGATATGGTATGTAGTTTATAGGGTATGAAACTTTACCTTATAGATTCTAGGCAGTGTCTCCCTGGGTGGTATCAGAAAAATAGTGTTGATTCTGGTAGACTGTGGGTAGGTTGAAAGAACTCTTAATTAGGAATAAAAGATCTTGGACTTTTCTGTACTGGGTTCCCTCTGTTGACTCTGAATTCTATAGGGTTTAATGCACCAGTACTGAGTTGAACTGTGTGTGTGCAGAGGCAGTGTGGAACTAAATGAATGAGCTGCTAGGATCTAATTTATTCCTTGGTGGTCATGGAGAATGTGAGTTTGCTATCCCTCCATTTCTGGGGGTTGCTACATAATCCTCAACTTTACTAACTGTAAACACATTTAATTGTATCATGTTAAATTAACAGCTCATGTTTTTCAATTCTTAGTTATATTGCTCTTCCCTTAGATTTTCTTTCTTCTGAGATACGTTATCTCTTTTATTTTCTTTTGTTAAGTGTGGGTGCTCTCGTTCTACTCAACTCCTGTTTAGTCTGTTGGCACCAGTAAAAAATGATGTTGGAATCTAGTTTGTTGCTTGGTAAATGGTAGATGAGTATCATTTATTGATGCTTTTGATATGAATCTTTTGGCCATTCCTTAAAATGGAAAAGCTATCCATTATTTCCTTCTCTCTAGTTTTAATTGATTTCTGAATAAAAAGTGGGAACTGAAGTAGACTAGCAAGTTTTATTGGCTACATCATCACATGTTACTAACTTTACAAAACACTTTGCAAATAAAGTGCTTTGCATCCATTTTAGATTTTCCACACTATTTCTGTGAGACAGTTGTAGTCCTAAAGATAGCAACATTGAAATTGTGGTAAGGGAATAAAAAGCTTACCCTGCCTATACTGTTTGATAGTGGAAATGTGGTGAATTTTGTGGCAGAGCTGGAAGAGGATTTGTTGGTAATTGAATCCAAGTCCAAGTTACAGTTCAATTCTGTTGGCTCACTGCCCTACAGAACTTTAGAATAAAGGAGTGAATCAAAGCTTGACCCCGCTCTGTGTGATTCTGAATAACACATACTTTACTGGGTCCTTCCTGGTCAAGTAGATTAAGATTTGCTAGGAAATTGGCTACAGTGATACTTTTTCCTTTTTACCTGTATATAGCCTGTTCTTTACTGAAGACTTAACACACTTCAGTGGAGATGAAAGACTCCTTACATGTCATGTATCCTATACTGAATATTTTCCCCAAGGACCACTCACAAATAATGGTCCTCTGGTCTTTACTCTTGAAGGTTTGGTCTGATAGCAAGCTGAGCTGTCCTTTATAGCCATTGCACTTCCATAGACTTTCAGTTGAACCATTTCCTTAGTTTGTTTAGCTAGAATAAAATAACAAATGAATGAAAATACCATGCGTAGGTCGATACTCCTAAACCTATAGTGATGGCAATTTTTAAAACATTCATTAAATATTGGGCATATCAAACAAACAGCGCATGTATCCCCACCCCCAAGCCATTTACTGTCTGGTCCACAGAAGCAATTACTATAAACAATGTGAAGGAAGATCTGATATATAGTTTGGCATGTATATGTCCTTCAGTTCCTTTTCAAAGTGATTGACCATGACTACCTGTGTAATTGAGATGAGGATTAGCTTTTTCCTTCTGTCATGTTTTTCTGCAGTGTCTGCTGGTCCAGTTTTTTGGTATGTATTTTACTTTTAAAGAGTTAGTTATTTATGCATACAAGAGCTGGGGTGTAGGCCAGAAGTGCAGGGGTGGGGGGTAGGGGTGAGAGGATTCACCAGAGACAGAGTGGGGAGCAGAACAGGCAGAGCCACTGAAACACACTGCTAAGGGGAGTAGCAGGTGAGACAGGGGAGGTCTGCTGCTAAGCCTTGTGAGTTAGCTCCCTGGTGGAGTCTCAAACTCATGCTTCATAGCACTGGGGCCCAGCCCCCAGTGCACCTCCAATGAGGTCCAAGGTTTGTCTGTAGTAATAACAGCACATTTGCCTTTATAGAATGGCCTTTTATGATCTCAGTGGTCCTAAGACATGCGTGTCTGATTTTGTTTTGCTTTTTAATAAATAAGGAAACAAGCATGGAGAATTAAAGTATTTGCTTAAAATCATGCTTGTAATTTTTAGAATGCCAGAAACTAAAAGATCAGGATTCATGGTTCTATTACCTTTATCCAGAGTTTCTGATAAATTCTAGGTTTCATCATTTTGCTTAATGTATAAGTTTCCTATATTTCTGTGTAACAAACATAACAGTTTAAAACAAAACCCATTTGTTGGCTCAAAGTCCAATATGCAAAGTGTAGATGGATTCTTAGAGTGTCATAAGGCTGTAATCACGGTGTTAGCTGCAACAGTTCTTGTCTGTAGACTGGGGAAAACTGCTGCTGAACTCCTCCTGGTTGTTGACAAAAGTGATTTGCTTGAAGTTTAGGCCTGAAGTCCCTGCTGACTTGCTGACTGTCATATCCTAGAGGTTGTCTGAAGTCCTTGCCGTTTGACTCTCTCCAATCTCAAGCTAGAAGCAGCATCCTAGATCCCTGTGTCTCTGATCTCTAGCCTGATTTAAATGACTCAAGTGATTGGGTCAGCCCCATGCAGATAATTTCCCTTTCTTAGAAAGTTGTGCCAAATAGGGCCCTCCCTGTGGCGCAACAGGTAAAGTGCAGGACTGTGAAGCCTAGCTGCAGCTGCTTCAGCACAAGTTCAGTCCCCAGCCTAGGAGGTGACCCACATGGTGCAGCAGACTTCTCCTGTCACCCGTGGCTCCCCTCAGCAGTGTACTTAGTCAGTCTGTCTGTTCTGCTCCCCACTCTGTCTCTGGTGAAGCCTCTCACCACCCCTGTACCTCTGGCCTGTACCCCAGTTCTGTATGCATAAATAAATCTTTGAAAAGAAAGTTGTGCCAAATTATAAAACCTAATCACCAGAGTGATATCCTTTTATATTTATAGTCCTGGCAGTTATGTAGGTGTATACATTAGATTAAGAATCTTGGAGGGGACATGTTAGTCTGCTATCTGCTACACCCAACATTTCCTTCTCACTGAATTAGACCAGCTTATAAACAAAGGCAGATGGCCAGAACAGAAAGCAGTAGGAGTTGAGTGTAAGAGGCAGTTTTTGAAATGCATTGTGATTGTAGGTATTATAAGAAAACATAGTCCCACAGATTCTGGGCTTTCTGGAATAATCAACTTGGGAGCTAAGTAGCATTCAGTTGTGGTGCTTCAGTGGTAGTCACTAAGCCAAGAGATCAAATGTAGTTTGATCCCAGGTTATGTTAGCCTGAATAAAATCTTTGGAAAACACTGCGATAACAGGCTTGCAATTCCAGGGTTTTTAAACTCTAGTTAAAAAGCCACATTACTCATGAGATTACTGTTCATGATGAACTGTTGTTGTGACCACAGTGGCAGAAATTAGCAACACTTTTTGCTATGTAATGTACTCTGTGTTCAGAGTAATATTTAATCATACTCTCTTATTAGATCTCTTAACTGCTCCACTTCTAAGAACATACTACCTCATTACCTTCTGATTGACTGCACAAGCAGCCTGTGCTAAGAGACCATACTGAATTATTTGAGAATTTTGTGACCTTTTTCTTTTTGGGATGGGGGAAAGTTAAAGATTTAGGGAAGTGGGGCCTTCTGGAGCCGCAGGGAGCTAAGTAGCATTCAGTTGTGGTGTTCCAGTCATAGTCACTTAGCCCAAATAGTTCTAGATTATCTGGTTAAATTAGCCTGAAAAAAAATCTTTGGGAAGCACTGAGATACAGGCTTACAGTTCTAGGCTTATGTGTAGAGGTGAATCAGTCCCTTGGATAAATTTTCTAATATCCTTGAGTTTTTAATAAGTCTAATTCTGTTCCTTGGCAAGTAGGGAACTTCCATCCAGAACACTGCCAAGTTTAATCCCATTGGCCCACTTTTTAAAAGCTGAAGTATTAATAGATACAACCATCACCACAGCAAATCCAGTTATGGAAAAGAAGTTTTACCATTCCTTTGCATTTATTGTCACAATTCATTAGGGTATGTTTCAAACTCCTTAGAATCATTTAGTTTGGGTCTTTTGACTTTTTTCGTGAATGTTTATAGAGCCCAAACTGTAAAGTATCTAGGAAGTTTCTTATTTCCTGTAGATGTAAGCCGAAGGTTTATCTTGCCACATATTACATTAGGATGTGGTAATTGAATCAGTCTTGAATTACCTTCTAAAAGAAGGGGGAGGGGGCATCTTTTTGTTTTTATGTTGCTTGGTGATTAATGCACAGTAGTAACCACCCAAGTATATTCATATTTGATGCTCTTATATTTGATATGTTGCACCATTGACTCATTATATTTGATATGTTGACTCATTGACTCATTTGATTTAAGATTTTATAATAGAGAAACATTTTTTGGAGAAAATGAAGCTCATTTTAATAAACGTAGTTTTGTTAGGCTCTTTTCCTGTACTAGTTAATGACCTTTAGAAATTTATTTATTTATCCAATTCTGTTGAATTAAAAATTCCTATGGAGCACAGCAGACCTTTCCTGTCTTGCCTGCTGCTTCTCTTAGCAGTGTAATTTAATAAATGTGCCTTTTCTGCTCTCAAAAAAAAAACCTATACTTTTTTTTACCTCTTTTTAAAATAATTTTTTCAATAATTATTGGAAAAGATGAAATCTTGCTGTTTGCAATAACCTGAATGAACCTTGAGGGGATTTTGCTAAGTGAAATAAGTCAGCAGGAGAAAGAGAGACTATGTAGTTTAACATATTTGTAGAATATAAAGAAAAAAGGCAGTCACATAAACAAAACAAAAACAAACCGTAGACTGTGATAATCGAAACCTGGTTACCAAAAGGGAAGGAGTAGGCTTGGAACAGAGTGGTAGGTGGTGGCTGGACATTTAGTGGAGGATATGGTGTGATGCATCTAGTTGCCGAGGTGAGAAACTACACCTGATACCTACGAGTGGTGTGAACTAATGTCACCTCAATGAAAGAAAGAATTTTTTTAAATATAAATGGTCATTATAAAAATTAACTCACAAGCAAAATTTTATATATTGATATAAATGACAATGTTGCCCTGGCTAGATGGGGACTCCTGGAAGAAGATAAACTGAAATACCTTCTTGGGATCATAGTTTGATTTAGATTTGCTAAGTCTTCATAGGGCCCCTTCTGAAGCTGTCAGAGGAAGACTAATCGGTGAGTGAGACTTGGGGGACTTAGAGCTCACCATGATTGAAGCAGGGCTATAGTGAGGACCCAGGCTTTCAACAGAAATCACTTTGGGTGAGTATACTTATGTTCTGCTTCTAAGCTTACTAAGGCTATCCTTCAGTTCCCCTGCTTAAGTTCAGTAGAAAGATATCTGTAGTAGAGTGAAGGTCCTCTGCTCTACCTATCCACACAATTAACACAGACCAAGACTTTGGGTCAGGCTCACCAGGTATGGTCAGTTTTAAAAGCCAAAACACATGGCCCGCCCTGGTGGCACAACAGGTTAAAGAGCAGCACTGTGAAGCTCGCCGCAGCCACTGCAGCGCAAGTTCTATCCCTGGTCAAGGAGGTGACCCAGATGGCATGGTAGAACTGTCCTCACCCACCTTAGCATTATATATTTGAAAACACCTTAAGAATGAACTGCTCCCCTCAGCAGTGTACTTCATTGATCTGCCTATTCTGTTCCCCACTCTGCTTCTGGTGAGTCCTTTCACTGCCCCTGCACCTTTGTCCTGTACCCTAGTTCTGTATACATAAGTAAATAAATCTTCAAAAACAAATAAATAAAATCCAAAACACATGTGGATAAAGGTGACTGACAGTCTTTGAGGTCTGTCTTAGGTCTCATTGTTCCCTTTTATTTGTGCTTTCTGGCACAGAGCAGTCATTCTGGATTCTCCCCGATACTGGGATTACGTTTACTTGTGTGTCATGTGTTAGCCTTCTGTTTCCTGTATTTCAGGTCCTACACTTCTTGGTTTACTCCCTCATTTTGGTGAAGATATCCTACAGCAATTTCCTGTGGTGCTCGGGGATACATGTTTTGAAAGTAAAAATGTCTTTTTTAAACTCACATTTGATAGTTTGATAAGTTATAGAATTCTAGGAAATTATTTTCCTTTTTTAAAGAACTGTTCCATTATCTCTAGTTATTGGTATTATTGCTAAATAGAAGGCTCCTCTGATTCCTTTCTCTATGACCATTTTTCCTCACTCTGTCAAATCTTACAGAATTTTCTTTATATTCCCAGTGCTTTGAAATGTCACCATTATATGCCTCAGGTGTTTGTCCTTGTGCTGGCAATTTGTCCTTCAGTACTGGGAAATTTTTTTTTAATAACAGTTTATTTTTACATCATTTTGTACATTTTTTTTTCCCATCTCAATTGTAATCCCTGCGGGTTTCCCATCACCATGTCACCCGTGTGCCATCACCAAAATCCCTTGCACTTCCCTCCCCGGTACTGGGAAATTTTTAAGTTGTATTCTTGAAAACTTGTTCTGTTTTCTTCTGTTATCTGTGGTAGCCTCCCACACCAATCTTTTCGTTTTGTCTTTTCTCTCATTTTTTCAACCCTGTCTTTTTATTTTACTTTTTGGAAGATTTCCTCAATTTTTATCCTCCTTTAACTTCTAAAGGTTCTTTCTGCTACTTCTTTTTTAAAAAAAATCTTTATTTCTGCATTCAAGAACTGGGGTATAGGCCAGAGGTATGGTGGTTGAGAGGATTCACCAGAGACAGGGTGGGCAGCAGAACAGGCAGATGTACTGAAATACACTGCTGAAGGGAGCAGCAGGGGAGACAGGAGAAGTCTGCTGTGCCATGTGGGTCACCTCCCTGGTCGGGGATCAAACTTGTGCTGCAATTAGCTGTGGTAATTGCTGTGCTTTAAACCCTGCGCCACCAGGGAGGGCCCTACTTCTAATATTTCTTTCTCTTATTTTAAAATGGCATTATGTTATCTTGTGGATAGTAATGATATTTAAATCTCTTTGCATTGTCTGTACATGATGTTGCCCGTTCCTCCCTTCAACAAATATTAATAACTTTCTTCAGATGTCTGATAATCCTGAGCTATCTGCTCATGTTTAAGATTAAGCAACTAAAAAACTGATGGGAACTCTGCATGCCTGGATAGGTTTGTAACCTGTGTTTTTTAACAGATGACAGTCCTACGCATATGTAATTTTAGTTACATTTATAGCAGCCTCATTAAAAAAAGGCAAAAAAATGGCTGAAATTAGTTTTAATATAATTTACTAGCCCACAATTTAAAATATACTAGATATAAAAATTATTATATATCTTACATAGTTTTTCATACTAATTTATTGAACCCCAGTATTTACATTTTTAGCACATGTAAATTCAAATGCTAAATTTTCACTAAAAATACTTGATCTGTAATTTGATTTCATAAAATTTATAAGCAAAAATGTAGATTCACATATTCAGGGTGCTCTAAATAGGTGTTTAACAACAGTAAAATAATCATTTTAAATTTAAAGTCTGTTTAATAAAATAAGAATTCCTTCTTGAGGCATACTAGCCACATTGGAAGTGCCCATTAATTATATGTGAATAATGGCTCGTCTTTTGAACCACAGCGCTGTAGGATGAATGTTTTGGTAACTTTAGGTCATGTTTTCATTCCCTAAAGAAGATTTTCTGCCTCAAGGGTAAGGGCCAGGCTATTTGACTTCTAAAAAACTGGAGGAGGGAAGGGTCTGGTGTCTCAGCATTTAGTTATCAATAGGTTTAGGGATTCTTTCTAGTATAGGACCCCTGCCTACAATACAGAGACCCCCATTTTACTTTTTTTTTTTTAAAGAATAAACTTCTAGGCTTCTGCTTGTGTAATTGGGAAGAAGGGGGGTTGTCTCTCAAAAGTATGGGTACAGGTGTGGTGGTACTAGAGGGCCTGTGAATCTAATTGCTTATTAAGTAGCTTTTTAACTCTTTATTTTTAGGTGTTCCCTCTCTTTGGCCTCCTTTTTATAGCTACCTAGTGCCTCTAATTCTCGAGCCTATAGAGAACCCTTTATATTTGGATTCATTGTTGATTTTTTCCCTCCTTCTAGTTTAGGGCTCCACTTTCTTTAGTCCATTGGGTTTTATGCCAGTGGTCTTTAGATTATTCCCTAGCCTCAAAATTTGGTTGCAGTTGTGCTTATGTTTTACTGTCTAACCTTGTATATTTCTCACACCATTTTTTCCCCTTTCTAAAAATGCCTTTTCTGTAGCTTTAGAGATGTTTCAGGAAATGAGATGCTTTGACTCAAATCAACCATCTTTTACCTAGAAGTTCCCATTTACCTAATCATGAGCCAGATTTTGACATTTACAAACATTTCATCCAGTATTTGTGCTTTCTCCAGTGTCTAAATTTATAGTTCAGTGGAAAACTCACTAGTGCAGCTAGGCTAGGACAGTAATGGCTTGATTTGGGAGCATAACAGAATTGACAGTTACAAGGCAAATGATGAGAATGAGAGGATTTACAGATAGGTAAACAACGTTTAGAACTGTTAGGAAAAAACTTGGACATCTGAGACAGGAAGCATAAATATATCTTCAGTGACATCTCCCTGTAGGCCAATACTTTTAGTTCTTTTCACTTTTCATGATCGAGGAGCTACTTGTTCTACATGTCGGAGAATCCAAAGAACAACTAATGTTACTATTACAAAAAAAATAAAACCTGAACAAAGCATATTGTTCACAAACACAGTATATCCATAGGACCTGTAAGAGAAACACACATAATATTGAGTGAGCATAGCCCAGAATACTGTAGTAGCAGGTTGGGTTCATTAATTGAATTGAGCTTGCTGTTTGGTTGTACAGGCAAACAGGATAGTGTCTGTACTATGATTTACTTTGCTGGTAGTTGCTGCCCTCTGTTGGATTAGTTCAGGAAACAAAATTTTTATTCTGCTTGGATCACTTATGTAGTCTTCACCCAAACTGAGTACTAAAACAGATTTCTTTTAAACGAATTAAATCTGTTCCAAGAAGAGCAAGAGAAAATAGTATCTTCCTTCTTTTGAAAATGTGTGTATACTTTTGTATCTATAGGCTACAATTAGGGGGCATAAAATGGAAGTAGGGCGCAATTTGGAGAGTATAGACTTGGGGCTTGCAGTCTGGAAAGCCAAGTTCCATTCTCAGTTTACTCCTAATCATGTGACCTCTGTGATTTACTCCATTGTCTGGGCTTTAGTTTCTTTGTTTATACAATAAACAGATGATGCAGATTTGAAGCTCCTCTAGGAATTGATATTTTAGGAAAGTAGCCCCAGATTATGGTATTTGTTCATAGCAATGTAATGACTGAGTCTCAGGCTTTGCCCTGAAGGAACTTAGTCTATATGGGGGGGTGGGGGGTGGGAAGAAAAGACAGAAAATCAAAGACAGCTGTAATTCATTACTGGAGTTGTGAGCCAAGCAAGGACTTAACATCATAGAAAACAGAAGGGGTACCTGACAAGTTAGAGGAGATGGCATCCTGCAGGCCAGTTGGTGTTAGCCTTGAAGACACATCTTAGGCTGTGGGAAGAAACAGCCTAAGGACATCTCTGGCCATGAGATAGCATGAATTGTTTGTGGACCTTTCACAAGAACAGGATGCCCAACTTTTAGTTTGAGGTGGAGAGTTTGTTGAGAGATGACTCTGGGGAAGGAAACCAGTAATATCAGATGCTAAAGAATTTGGGTTTTAACCTGAGGACAATGGGGGCTATTTAAAGGGTTTAAGTGGGGAGATAACATGGAGAGCTTAGCATTTTGGAGTGATTATCTTTGGATATAGTATGGAGAGTGGACTTGGTTTGGGACAAATGGGACTGAAGGCAAGGAGATTAAATTGGAAGCTATTATAATAAGTCAAGTAGTAGGCAAAAATGTCAGAAACTTAGCAGTGGGGTCGACAGAAGAGAAATAAACTAAGGGTCTGTAGACAGAAAAATCAACTGCAAGCCCATTCTTTCTCTTAACCTGCAGCTGTGACCCATCCAGTGGGCACTGCTTCCTTAGTGCCTACCTTTCATCATCCCTCCACTGTTGTTGCTGCGTTTTGAGGGAATGTTTTGAATTTGGAGGAGACAATCTAGAAGAGTTGCTTAGGAGCAAGAAAGTTTTGCCTTGTCAGTTGCAGTCTAAACTGCTTACAGTTACCTCTTTTGTGACTTGTGTCACCTCTGTATACCAACTGACTTAAGGGCAGTGACTAAAGGGAACTCTTGGATGTTGTCTCTGTCTTACTATCCTACTGGCTTGCTTCCTGTAAGCAGCACACACAAAGAAACTAAATTCCATTGCCACTGAGAAGGTTCTTATGATTTCAGGTGAGTGATTGGCACTCAGCAAGTGGAGGTTTGACCTCCTGACCTTGGAGAAGCGCAGAATTAAGATTCTGTTTACACTGGATTTAACTGAACTCTGACTTTGGGAATGTGAGCATAATGAAACAGATTTTTCTTGTCCATAAAAAGGTTAGAAAAACAGCTTTGTGGCATAGACAGAACAAACTTTTCCTTATTTGAGGAAGGCTAATCAAAGAGGCATTCATATACTCTTGTGAGGACATTTACAAAAAGATATAAAGTAAGTAGGACAAAGAAAAATTCCGGCTTTTTCATGCCTACTCATTTCAGATTTATTTTTTAGTATCATCTATATACAGAAGAGAACATAAAACGTTAAGATTAATTATAAACTGAGTAACTATGTAGCTGTCATTTATGTTAAGAAATAAAATATTAAAGCACTCTAGGAGCCCCTGGTCATCTTCCATATCACATGACACAAGTAATAACTACTGTTTTGATATTAAAATCATTCCCTTTATAATTTGACATTTTACTTGTATATGTTTTTAAACAACATAAATGAAGTATTGTATTTAATGTTATGTTTGTGAATAGCAGTAGTTTTTACTTTCTTTACATAATTGTCAAAACTTGTTTATCTTGATAAGCTACTTACCTCTTGATAACTATTGTCTGTTATAGGTATTGGTGTTGCTGCAAACATTCTTTTTATTACACATATTGCTATATATGTGCAAGTACATAGAAATATAAACATTTACTTGTAGTATATGTGCATTTTTAAGACAAGATTTATTTATGCATACAGGAACTGGGGTACAGGCCAGAGGAGTGAGGATAAGGGGGTGAGAGGATTCACCAGAGACAGAGTGGGGAGCAGAACAGGCAGATCCACTGAAACACTGCTGAGGGGAGCAGCAGGCGAGACAGGAGAAGTTTGCTGCACCATGTGGGTCAGCTCCCTGGCCAGGGATTGAACTCGTGCTGCAGTGGCTAAGGATAGCTTCAGAATGCAGTGCTTTAACTCCTTGTGCCACTAGGGAGGCCCTGTATGTGCATTTTTTTTTTAATATTTATTTATTTGTGCATACAGAACTGGGGTACAGGCCAGAGGCTCAGGGGCAGCGAGAGGCCTCATCAGAGACAGAGTGGGGAGCAGAACAGGCAGATTAACGAAGTACACTGCTGAGGGGAGCAGCGGGCGGGTCAGGAGAGGTCTGCCGCGCCATGTGGTCACCTCCGGGGCAGGCGGGAATCGAACTCATGCGGAAGTGGCTTTAGCTTCTTTGTGCTGTGCTTTAACCCGCTGCGCCACCAGGGAGGACCTATGTGCATTTTAACTTACTAGATGGTATAGAGTTTTCCCATGTGGCCATAGCAACTGACTTTACCATCAGTGTGTGAGAGCTCTTGCTGTCCTGACATGACAGACATGAATACTTTTGTCAGTTTTGAGAACAGGATTAACAAAATAATTTCTCCTTTTAATTTGCATGTCTTTGTTTATTTGTGAAATTCAACACATTTCTTGGCCGTTCATCCTCAAATTTAGAGTCTTCAGTTGTCCTTCTCCCTCTTAAACCACAAAGAATCATATGGTTAATGACCTAAAAACTTTTTCTGCCTCTACCTAAGGGAAAATACTAAGGACTAGCTTGTCGGAAATTTTTGTAGCTTGTGAGAGGTAGTTTAGATTTCTTTGACTTATTTTCTCTTTTCCCGCCCCCCCAACCCATCTGGTGTTTGGGAAGTTTCCTGGCATTTCACTCAACTTTCTTCTTCCTCCTTTCCTGTTTCCTAGACTCTGAAGCGGCTCATGGCAGATGAGGTAAGGAAACTTTATTTGGCATGTGCATGCTCTAGCTAATTTCCTACAGTATTTTCCAGTTGTTACTACTTCAACTTGTAATGGTGATGTGGGTTCTATTTTCAGGATACCCCAAAGCTTTTCCCTCACTCTTTGCTCTGCGTTTGGCTCTACTGCATGCAAGCTAACATTTGTTAGCTTCCATGGTTATACTCACTCTAAACTCTGTATGCCACTTACATTACTTGAAGCCTCTGCATGCTTGCAGATATTTATTGTTATTTTTTCATACAGGTTAAAAGCTGCAGCTTTTTAATGGTTCTTGTTGATTTGAGCATCTGTCTGTACTTTTGGTTTGAGGAATGTTTCATGAGTATTTGTTTGGCTGAGAGATAACATGTATACTCCTGAAGTACACCTTATTCTTTGCAAAGGGGATTTTGAAGAATATGTATTGACTTTTCTGCCTGCATAACATAAGAGCTATGTACCAGATGAAAGAAAGGGAATGGTTACTGCTCTTAAGGCATTTACTTGTTTATCCTGTATAAGATATCTATTAAAAATCTGACCACTTGATTGGTGGATAGCTAGACAGATGCAAAGGACATTTTATTGAGATACCTAAGTATATCAGAAACTTTCAGTTCTGTGCTGTTAGAAGAGTTAGAATTGACAGAGGTGCTCAAGAAACAACTTTTCTCTGTTTAGAGGTTACACGTCTTAATACTTAAGTTCTCTTTTGGTGAAGATGAAAATACAGAGTCACCATGATAAATTAGAAACAGTGACGACTATTTTTTTCTTTTCATATCATAAAAGTCTTGAACAACCCACAAATCATATGTAAAACGTTAGAGTTGGCTATTTGATATGTATTTTGTTGTGTAAATGAAAAGTGGGTCACTGCTAATACTTTTTTCCCCCCTTTTTCTTAGCTGGAGAGATTTACTAGCATGAGACATAAGAAGGAGAAGGAGAAACCCAATTCTGCTCATAGAAATTCGGCATATGGAGATGATCCCGCAGCACAGTCACTGCAGGACATTTCAGATGAACAAGTCCTAGTACTCTTTGAACAGATGTTGGTATGTTTCCCCAAAATAAAAATATTGCTTATTTCTGAAAATGTGTTTATAGGTATGGTGGGCCCACTGTAGAATATTAGTCCCCCTTAATTAAAATTGCCCTTAATTACAAAGAATTCCAGCCTTACCAGGAAAAGTTCTTAATAGCAGTCCCATTAATGAAGAGACTCAGCAAGTACCAAGTTATGGGATTGGGCTCTATGATTTAGAGTTGGATTATTTGGTCATTAACTACCTTGACCAACAACATTATAGCCACAATGACAGGATTAATGGACCAACTCATGTGGTTGTGTGGAGACCACCTTTGGGATAGCCGGAATAAATAGTGTTGAAGCATTCATAATGAACTCTATACAGAGAAATAGAGGAATAGAAAGGCATCATTTGCCCATGGCCCTCAGTTTAGTGGTGAAACTGGGGAGATAATTCTGATGCTAGATGATGTTTTAAAGATTGTGACTGAAGCCAGCTGAGTGATGAAGTAAACATGAATATGACTTATTTGCTGTCCTCATTGAGGAGCACTGAGTGAGGAAGATACTCAGTAAAAGTGTACCAGTGTTAAATCTTGGGAAGGTTAGAGTAAATGCTCTTAAGGTTTCATAAGAACTTTATAATGCTGGCATCTGTGATCTCAGAGTCGAATAGAGTTAGTGGCAGGTCTAACTTAAAAACATGGGATTAAAACACTTAGCTTGGGTCCTAGTACATAGGGAACATTCAAACAGTACTGTTGTTATTTGTTACTAAAATTTTCATTTTGTCCCTTTAGTTATCCAAGTGTATTAACAGTCTCTAAGAGTATGATCTCTAAAGACAATGTCTTGGTCTTGCATTATAAATTTAGATTTCTTTGGGGCCAGGAGGTATGGTAAGTACGTCAAACAAGCTAGATGAGGATAAAAAGGAAAAGTGATTTGAAAAAGGGCTTTCAGCATTTTTGCTAGGAAGTTAGGCCACAATTCACTTTCCGTAGGTTTTTAGCATTCTTATTGGGAATGCTAGCCCAGTAGTGTCAGATACTTCCATTTTTCAAAAGCAGCAGATAGCTATAAGTTTTCAAAACAGTAATTCTTTAATTACAGCAAATATAGCCAAAATTCAAATTTCCCCAATTAATTAAAAAATAATAATTTATTCAAATCCCAGTTCCAAATAAGGCCCATTATACTTACATTCTTTTAAATTTCATTTAATCTATGTTTTCCACCCCTCTCTTACCCTTGCTATTGCTATATATATATAAAAAAATCTTGAGAAACTGATCTGTAGATTTTCCTATAATGTGAAATTTTATCCTTGATAACAATCCCTTGGTGCTGTTTTACCAGATGTCTATATATTTATGTGACATCTTCAGTGTGTAAAATGTTGGGCTAACCAGGCAAAACATACTGTGTTTTTGGGTCTGATTCAACCTGAGGACTACCACTTTGCAACTGTTCGATTTATTTGTAAAGGGGGGGAATAAAAGTACTAGAAAGTAAGTCAGAAAAATTCAAATTTGCATTACTACTTGGAGACAATGATTCCTTCACATACACACTCCTGCACACACCTATATACCCCCAGAAGAAATAGAATATATCTACCTTTCTCACTGTACTTACTCATTCAGAGAATATTCTGGATCTTTCTAAGTTAAACTTTCCCTCACTCAGGCACATGGTCATATAGGCCCAGCAGAGCCTTTCCCCTAACACCTTGTCTCAGGTGGCATCTTTTGAGGGATCTACTTTATTCAGTCCTCCCACCCCTTCTTCATTGCAAAGGAGTTTGTGCAGAGGTTGACTTTACCAGGAGTGATATGTATTTAGATCCTGGAGGAATTGGTGCACATTTTGCTGGTGTCAGTTTTGCTGTATTTGGATAATCTAGTCACCTAGTGCTTCAGTCTGAAGTGACTATTAAGGTTGTCCTAAAGAGAAAAATTTGTATGTACTTTTCTTTGAATAATGCAGAAGTTTTCATTTATAGTATGAGTCTATTTATGTTAGGAAAAAAATAAGTGTACATATAGGCAAATGTCAGAAGGATTTATATCTCAATGTTAACCACATTTTTTCTTGAGGAATTTTCATCGTCTATAATAACTTCATCTCTAGGGACCAGGAAAACTTATTTTTTCAATAAGTATTTAATATGTTTAACTATTCGTTAAGTATACTAAGTATTAAAATCTAGAAACTTGTGAAGAATTTAGGCAGTTTTTCTCTTTTTTCCTCCCTCTCTTAGGTGGATATGAACCTGAATGAGGAAAAACAGCAACCTTTGAGGGAGAAGGATATAATCATCAAGAGGGAGATGGTGTCTCAATATTTGCATACCTCTAAAGCTGTGAGTTTTAGGATAGCTATCTTTGATAAAGGATATTTTGCCAAATTAAGGAACTTGGATTTGTTCCTTAACTTTATCTGTTTTATGTCATTAACTCTAATTCATTCTGTTAAATAAGCCTACTCATTTTCTTTTTACTCTCAGAAAGTGTATATGGGAATGGGATCGGAAACTCTGGTTCTCACATAGTTTGGTGTTTGGTGGTATTTGCCCTGACACTACTTACATTGTATTAACTATTAGTTTCTGATTTATGACTGACTCCTGTATTTACTAACGTGTCTCTGTGTTCCTGTCTAGGGCATGAGTCAAAAGGAGAGCGCTAGGTCTGCCATGGTGTACATTCAGGAGTTGAGGTCAGGCTTGCGGGACATACATCTACTCAGCTGCCTGGAGTCCCTGCGCGTCTCTCTAAACAACAACCCTGTTAGGTGAGGATTCTTGTGTAACAGGAATTGTAGCCCAAGGTTAGAATTCACTGGTAGGAAGTAAAGATCAGAGGAATCAGAGAAGTATGAGAATGTTTTGAATTGATAGTAAAGAGTGGCCAGGAAAAGTGTTTCAGTGAATATTTTTTGATCTGATTTGCTAATGTGTTGTGTCTGTGTTCTTTACAGTTGGGTACAAACATTTGGTGCTGAGGGCCTGGCCTCCTTGTTGGACATCCTTAAACGACTTCATGATGAGAAAGAGGAGATTACTGGGTGAGAACTTCCAAGTATTGACATCTGAGTAGTGGGTAGTAGGGTGCTTGACTATTTACACCAAAAGAGCAAATAATAGTTAAAATGAAATGCACTGGAAGAATATGCTATTAGCTAAGGATGGGTTAATCATAGGGATGAGTAGAGGATAAATGATGATTATAAATAGAGGAAAGGGAAGAGGAACTTAAATTTCATGGTGAATAATACAGGATATATACCATACAACATTATGAGTTCCCAGCACAAGACTGTTTTCTGGAAACAGTCTTATTTAATCTGGAGCTGCCCTGTGATCTTGTCTGGGTCATATTTCACTTGGAGTCCTATGCACTTAAACAGTTTAGAGCTAGTTTTATATCATTCGTCAGGGTTTGACTAATTCTGGGGATACCTTGGACTGTCTTAGGCTACCTTGGAGCCAGCTTGAACCAAAGTGTCTGAATGTTCAGACTCCTGCTTGTAACATTTGAAGTAGTGAGACAAACAGATGTAACATCTCTCAGAAGTTATCCTGATAGTATTAGCACTTAGGACCTAGAAGGAGTTATAGGGCATACTAAATTGTTGGCTCGTGAGATTAGTGAGAAGTCTGTGATGGTAGGGATCCTTTTTTAACTGCTCTGTTTCTGCCAGTGTTTCAGGCAAAGTGCTGTGTCCTAGAATTTAATCAGCTACTAGTTGGGTTGTTCTTAACATCTTGTCCGGAAGATTGAAAAAATCAAATAAAAAATGACAAAGTGACCTCTCTATCTTTTTTTATATATGCAGAAACTATGATAGTCGAAATGAGCATGAGATCATTCGTTGCTTAAAAGCTTTTATGAACAACAAGGTGAGTTTTTTTTTTTTATTCTCATTCAGATTCTTATTATGAGCCCCATTTTTTGTCTTCTATTGGCAGACTTCAAAAAGGAACTAGAAGGTTGAGGTTCAAGACTTCCCATCTTAATATCCTAACTGTTGGATTGCCATACATATAAGCCTGCATGAACTTTTTGTCCTTTCTAATGTCTATGCCAGAGGACAGGATCAATTTTCTTCCTTTGTCTATAATGTCTTCTGCTAATTCTTGAATTTCCTAACCTGTAGATACTATTTTTGGAATGTTAACCTTATTCTTGACTTTTGTTTTTCCTTCTCAACTTGTTCCTACCTTTAGAATCTCTTATCTTTTTTTGTCTGTTTAGTATTTGAAACCCAGGGATCCCACAGTTACTTGCTTCTGAATGCAAATCTGTCTTCCTCACTATTTAATTTTGTTATACTTAACCTAGTGTATTGTATGGGGGCGCATTTAAAAGAAGCATAAAAATTAAAGATTTTTAAAAGACACAATTCTAATTCTGTCTTGTCTACTAGAAAATAATTTTGTTGTGCTCACCTCTCTTTAGCTACACGGGGAAGTGTTTTCCTCCTGTATTAGTTTGCTAGGGCTGCTGTGAACAGAGTACTACAAACCAGTATCTTAAACAACAGAAATTTATTGTTTCATAGTTCTAGAGGCTGTACGTCCAAGTTCAGAGTGTCAGCAAGATTACTTGCTTCAGAAGACTATGAGGGAGAATGTTTGACGTCTTATAGTGCTTGGTGGCTTGCTGGAAGCCTGGCATTCCTTGATTTGTCAATGTATCATCAGTCCGCCTTTGTGTTCACATGGCATTCTCTCTGTTTGCATGTCTAGGCCCACATATTCCCTCTCTGTGAGGATGCTAGTTATGTGGGATTAGGGGGCCTATTCTATCCCACAATGTAACCTAATTGATTACATCTGCAATGACCCTACTTCCAAGTGAAGTTTTGGGGGCTCATTCGGCCTTCACATGTGAATATTGACAGGAAGAGTGGGGAATGTGGATACCCTTCAACTCATACTCTTAAACTCCTGTATGGTTAGATGCTGTCATTTTTACATCCCCCTTCTCTGTTATTTTCCTACCAGTTTGGAATCAAGACCATGCTGGAGACAGAAGAAGGAATCCTACTGCTGGTCAGAGCCATGGATCCCGCTGTTCCCAACATGATGATTGATGCAGCTAAGCTGCTTTCTGCTCTTTGTATCCTACCCCAGCCAGAGGACATGTACGTGACTACAATTCTCTTTTTCATTCTCTTCTCTGAACCATCTTCCCAAGTCTGGAGGAATATTGAGTTGATTATGTTTCCACTTGGTCTTAAATGCAACGTAAAACGTATTTCTTCCCAGACATAAACACACTGAATCTTAATATTAAAGATTGTTGAGTAATGGAGGCTGTCCTGAGTTTACTACTGGTTTTCAGAGGAACAACAGATTGTCTTTTAGCTCTCCATTGATACTTATATTGTTTAGGACAAATGTTTTCTTTTTTATTTTCCCAAAATTCAGAAGTAATGTTATTTTAACAATTCACACAAACAGTATATTATGCAAGTATGTAGAGTACAGCATAACAGCCTCATTCCTTCAGTAAATCCTATTCTGCAGAGGTAACCATTGTGAATGACTTGGTATAGTTTCAGATTTTTAAGGAATTAATTCCTTTAGTATAAGATTTTTATTTATTTTATTTTGCATAGAAGAACTTGGGTGTAGGCCAGAGGTGCAGGGGGTGAGAGGGTTTACCAGAGATAGAGATGGGAGCAGAACAAGCAGATCTACTGAAATACACTGCTGAGGAGAGTAGTGGGGTGAGACAGGAGAGGTCTGCTGTGCCATGTGTCAGCTCCTTGGCGGAAGATCAAACTCAAGCCATCACGGTGGGCCATCATGGTGGTAGCCCTGAAACTTAATCACTAGACCACCAGGGAGGCCCTCAAATCTTTTTTTTAGGACAGAGAAATATATTGCATTTACTTGATTCTAAAACATCTTCTACCACTCTATAAGATGGTATCTTAGAAATGAAGAAAGATGACTTATGCCTTTAAAACCATTTGTATATAGAGAAAAAATTTTTATTTTTATGGAGGGGTTCGTTTAACGAATACCAAATAATACTATTCATTCTTTTCAACTTGTTTCTTTTTATTTAGCAGTAAACCTTGGACATCATTTTAATGCCAGTACTTATAGATCTACCTTATTATTGTTAGTGGCTCTAACATTCCTTAATATATGTGCCTTATAATTCTCCATTGCTAGACTGTTAATTTTTTTTTCTAATAGGTAGATTTTTTTTTTTTTATTTTACAAAAGTTTATTTTTACATCATTTTGTACATTTTTTTTTTTCCTCAATTGTAATCCCCGCGGGTTTCCCATCACCAAGTCACCCGTGTGCCATCACCATAATCCCGTGTATTTCCCTCCCCACCCCCCCCATTTTTGATCTCATTCCCCACTCCACCCCCGCAAAATGTCTCTGGTATATGGTTGTTCATTATTTTTGTTATTTTCTCGCCTGGTCCATATAGGTAGATTTTTTTTTAAAACAGATTCTCATCCCTGTTCAAGATGATAAAAATTTTACTACTATAAATGCTATTTCAATATAATATCTTTGTACGCATATTTTTTCACACTTGTGTATTTGTATTGGATAGGTTTATAGAAGTAGTAACCTACTTGTAATAGTTCTAGTATTCTCTGCATTAAAAATTGGTGCTGTAAATGCCCTTCCAAAAGTTATATCAATTTATTCTCTGTAGAACAGAGGTTTTAATTTGCTATTTAGGGATACAATTCAGGGAGTACATTTTTCTGAAGAGATGTTCCTTTGCTTTCAGCAGATCTGGCTTTGCTCTTAAGTGATGAGAAGAATGTGGAAAATCCAGAATGATGATAATCTTTAACTGATGTGCCCGTGTGTGTTACCTGTTTTGCATGTCTGTGTCAGGATGCCTGAGCAGTTCTGTCCCTTTGCTTTTTCCTGGCCAGGAATGTAAGGGTTTTGGAGGCAATGACAGAAAGAGCTGAGATGGATGATGTGGAACGTTTTCAGCCACTGCTGGATGGATTAAAAAGTGGCACATCTATTGCACTCAAGGCATGTATTCCCCCTGCAGCTGGTTCCCAAGGGTAGAATTCAAGATGGAAAAACTTAAGTTCACTTGACCTTTTAGTAGGACAAATGGGATGGTTCCCAGCTGTATATTTATATTTCAGATTTTGTTCTGAAGGGGAAAATGATTATTTCCCTAAGAAGACAGAGGAGAACAGTTTTCCTGATTTTTGAGATGAGTGAAAGGTTTGGTATTTATTCACAAGCTAGGAAAACCAGTGCCTGGAACAAATTATACCACCACATTCTTAAAATTATAATATTTAGACCTTTTAGTTCTTTAGACCCGTGCTTTAGGTCTTACTGCTTTAGCAGAAAGTAATTTGTGTGGCCTTGTAAAATATATCTTCTAATACATCTATTACATGGAGTCTAATATATCTTCTAGACTGTATTTTAGGACTTCAGAATTTGTTAAGAGAATGGAATCTTGATCCCTACGAGTCAACATTTATAAACTGCTTAATTTTCTTATTTTAGGTGGGGTGCCTACAGCTGATCAACGCTCTAATCACACAAGCTGAGGAACTTGATTTCCGAGTTCATATACGAAGTGAACTGATGCGCTTGGGATTGCATCAAGTGTTGCGGGTAAGAAGCAAGACTTCGTTAGAAAGCTGGTGCCTTCCTGCCCTTACATAGCTCAATATCCCAGGGATAACTTTAATTTTCAGTTTAAATCCAAATGGTTTTTAGGTAGCATAGGACTCCTGTGTTTCCTGATATCTACTTTTGTCATTGACAGGAACTTCGAGAGATTGAAAATGAAGATATGAGAGTACAGATATCTGTATTTGATGAACACGGGGATGAAGATTCTGAAGAATTGAGGGGACGACTGGAGGACATTCGAATCGAGATGGAATATCCTTTTACTGACTGGTTTCAAGATAGTGGAGATTTTCATTTGCATTCAGCTGTAGATCTTGGTCTGGATTGGTGTGGGGGTGATGACTCCTCACAGGACTTTCAACCCATGTGCCTGCTCAGTAGACAGTGCAGGTGTGTTTTGATTGCTGTTGTATTTACTTAGCTTCAAAAGGACACCAGAAGTTAACAAAGGTGATTTGTGGGTTGCTCAGCATGGAAGAGGCCATCAAAATGAGTATAGAACATGATAGTTTAGCTTAACTAGATGTGGCATTTACTAAGATAAAGATCTTTGAAAAATGTACACAAAGTGGGGAGTAATGTTATAATTTCCTTCCCATATATATCTGCAAGGTTGGCAGAGTAATTTGATCGCCCATTGATACTTGGCACAAGTGACTGAGGCAGTCAACTTCTTATTGCTTGATACTCTAGCCAGATACCTCCATTGGTTTTGAACATATTTCTAGGAGGAATGCTGTAAGAATAAAAGTGACATCTTTTTTTTTTTTTTTTAAAGATTTATTATTTGTGCATACAGAGTACAGGCCAGAGGTGCAGGGGTGGTGAGAGGATTCACCAGCTACAGAGTGGGAAAGGGAACAGGCAGGTCAATGAAGTACGCTGCTGAGGGGAGCAGCGGGCGGGTCAGGAGAGGTCTGCCACGTCATGTGAATTACCTCCGGGGCTGGCGGGGATTGAACTCATGCTGAAGTGGCTTTAGCTTCTCAATGCTTGGCTTTAACCTGTGATGCCACCAGAGAGGGCCCCATAGAAGTGACATCTGTTTACTCAAGAGGTGGGCAAGATGTCAAACATAGTTTTTAAATATATGCTTTCCTTAGCGTTTTCCCTTTTCCACTGACTTCAGTGAAATCTTCCAGATTCTCTTAAACACAGTGAAAGATTCAAAGGCAGAACCACACTTTCTCTCCATCCTGCAGCACTTACTCTTGGTTCGAAATGACTATGAAGCCAGGTAAGATAATATGCCTGTGGAAAGTTTCAAATTTGAGTCTATTAGAGTGGGACCCTTGTCTAAAGTTTATCTGTAAAAGAAAAAGAAAAGACAAGGATTAGGGTTCATTTTTAGTCACACTTATAAAGGGAGTTGTCACTTGTCTCTTTATTTACAACTGAAGGCCATCTCTATGGAAAAAGGATGGCGTGTATAAGGTGAAATGCCATTGCTGTTTTGAAGGGGCTCGGTAGAGTAGGGTAAGGAAGGTAAACAGCAAAGGTTAGCAGTTTAAAGTTCTTGTAGGTTGCCTGGCATTAGAGCTTCAGCAATAATAACTTGGGTCATGCCTGAGTTTTTAGATGGAAAAGGATTGGTTTTAGGGGCAAATGGCAAGAAGTTTTGATTATCTGAAGTAGATGGGTTAGATAATATGGAAGAGGAGGGTTTCTTAGCATAGTATCAGTACTGGTGATAATTTTGTAAATAAGTCTTTTCCAGAACACTTACCCTTAAGTTCTTCTATTGTCAAAGCAATTAAGTCCTTAATGCCAAATATGTGCATGTGTATAAAACTATATGTATGTATAGTTTCCCTTTTTATTTTGTCACATGTGTATATTATATATATTATATGTTATATCTGACAGAAAATAAAAATGAAAACTATATTTCAGTTTCCCTTTAATAACTTCCATTTGTTTCTTCCATAGACCACAGTACTATAAGTTGATTGAAGAATGTATTTCTCAAATAATTCTGCACAAGAATGGGGCTGATCCTGATTTCAAGTGCCGGCACCTCCAGATAAATATTGAGGGATTAATTGGTAAGCTTACTTTTCTCCTGATACCTTGAAACACTGCTTCTGCCATTTTGCATCTTTATTTCAGAGACAGTATCTTATACTTTCATTTTTGCCCTTTTTTAGGTGGTGTCACAACATTTATGTTAGGAATATAAAGCCTTTTTGTTTACTTTTACCTAAACACCACCTGACCTTTTGTTTGTTTTTAAGATTTTTATTTATTTATGCATACAGAACTGGGGTACAGGCCACAGGTGGAGGTAAGAGGATTCACCAGAGAGAGTGGGGAGCAGAATAGGCAGATACACTGAAGTACACTGCTGAGGGGAGCACAGGCGGTCAAGAGAGATCTGCTACATCGTGTGGGTCACCTCCCTGGCCAGGGATTGAATTCATGCAGCAGTGGCTATGATAGCTTCATAGTGCCACCAGGGAGGGCCCCACCTGAATTTTTGAATGGCAGCTGTTCTGCATCTCAACACTGCTGAAGTACATCACTCGTAGGCATTCTCTATGGCAACCAGGTTGGTGGCCTTACTACATGGTATAGTACGGAAATTATGTGATGATCTTACCTGATAGTTCCATTTCTTCATCTAGAGTAGAACAATAAAAAGGACACTAATAACAACCAGAAGAACAAAAAACTGTCCTTGAGTTTTGTTGAAGGGCTTAGGTAGTGAAAAGGGAAGACAAGAGAACTGGGAACTTTACTTACTGGCTCCTCTTCTTTTCAGACCAAATGATTGACAAAACAAAAGTGGAGAAATCTGAAGCCAAAGCTACAGAACTGGAAAAAAAGGTGTGTTATGGGTGATCCGAAATTTGGGGGTGTATCTTTTGTCTAAAAATTAAGATTTTTCTGACATGTGAGAAAATTGCCTGTGATATTTTGAAAACATTCAGTGCACAGTAGCAGATTCCCAGAGGAAACCTTTCTGTTATAGTTACCCAGTGAAGAAAGCAATATGGTCGTGGTCATGAGGAGCTAGTTAGTGGAGAGTTTATACAATTCTTGAGCCCCTGGACAGGATAAGAAAGATAGGTTATGAGTTTAGATAATAATGCCAGCATTCTCAAGTTAGCTTCACAAGGCCTGTTATCCCTAGAACAACAGGAACTGGAGTAGATCTGAACTCTTTCTCTCTTTGGTTATTAAAGACTGTGATTACAGTGGGTTTTTTGACCCTAGGGACTATTTGGGTTGTACCACATAGCTGTCTGGTTGAAACATCTTTACAATCTTAGTGGGTGTTTATTTTTTTGATATGTTGGTTGGCTTTTGTTTGTTTTTGGGATATTTTGTTCGTAGCTATACCAAAGAATCAACTGGAAATGATATTCTGATTCCCAGCTCTTTAAAGGTCACAATCTTGGTGTTCTGACCTGCCCCCATCCCCTTTCTGTGCTGCCCAGGCATTCTGTGGGTCAATGAGCTCTGTAGATCAAGTATTGGCACAAAGCAGTGAATTATGGAAAGTAACATGCTTCTCACCAAGATGGTGAGCTTGCTGGGAGCCTGGTTCCTTTCTCCTCTAGCTGGATTCAGAGTTAACAGCCCGACATGAGCTACAGGTGGAAATGAAAAAAATGGAAAACGACTTTGAACAGAAGCTCCAGAGTCTTCAAGGAGAAAAGGATGCACTGGATTGTGAAAAGCAGCAAATTGCCACTGAGAGAAAGGACCTGGAAGCAGAAGTGGCTCAGCTCACAGGAGAGGTAATGTGTGAGGGGGCAGGCCAGCAGCTGCCTCAGGATGAGCCTTGGTCAGCTCCCTCCTAGGGGCTGGTACAGCATACTAGTAGGTTATCTATTAGACAGTGCATGCTTTAAAATCCTCCTACTTTTTTGTTTTCTTGAAGTAAGTAGTATATGAGGTGGAAAATTTGGAAAATGCACAGTAGCATAAAGAATAAAACAAGTTATACTACTACCCAGAAATAAAGATAGTCTAGTCTAATCTTCTAATAAATTTAAATGTGACTACTGTTTAGAAGTAAATGTGTTTTACAGAGCAACCCCAATGTGAAATGGGTTGGCTTGACTGTGGATGCTCACCCACACACTTAAAAGGGACCTAAAATGAGACTCAACTGCAGACATAAACAAGTTAACAAAGGGTTTATTTACAGAAAGGAGAAATGAAGAAATAAATAACTCAGAGAGAAAGAGAGAGACATAAATTGGTGAACATGTCTTACCAGTTCTGCTGAGCTGGAACCCCACTAGCATGCTGAAAACTGGTGAAAAACCAAGGACCCCCCAAGGCCCACATGTCTGGTCATATACCAAACCTGGCTGTCTTACTTCAGTTCCCAGCATGCTCCCTTCAGTGGTGATAGCATATGGGATTTCTAGTCCTTGGTATCTTGGATCTCTTTGGCTTGGGGTGGGGGTGGAGTCCATAAAACCTATTTGTGGAGTTCAGGTCATCCTTTCTCCCCAACAATGAGACTATACTCATATTTGCTAATTTTCTCTTACTATTTTCTGTCATCTTTGAACAGGTTTTTCCCACACACACACACACCGTCTCCACAGTTATAGATCTCAAATAATTTGTGATATTTTACAGATTATTTAACATGTACCATACATGTTAATTATGTAATTAGAGTATTTGATTTAATTGACCTTTGTATTTTCTAATCAGAGGGAAAGATAAGCGTAAAGATTGAAGTGGCCTTATTAATGTAAAGCATTGTAAAATAAGAACACAAAGGTCCAAATTCTGGTTTTGGCTTTGCCACTAAATAGTGATATAGCAAATCATTTTGTCTGTCTCAGTCCTCTCAGTTTCTTTGTGTATAAAATGAGAAGTTTGTATTCCTTAGGTCTCTTCCAGTCCCATTCCTCTCTGAAGTGCAGTTAAAAAGCTCTCCCATTGATGTTGTTTCTGTAGGTTGCCAAGCTCTCCATGGAACTGGAAGATGCCAAGAAAGAAAGGGATTCTCTCTCTGCTGCAGCTATTGCTGCGGCAGCCTCCATCAGTGCTGTTCCCCCTGCCCCTTCTTCCCCTACTAGCTCTGCTTCTCCTCTGTCCCCATCCTCTCCTTTACCCCCTCCTCTACCTCTTCCTGAGAGTTGTGCCATTCCTCCTCCACCACCACCCCCTCCCTTGCCTGGAAGTTCTCCTATCCCCCCACCCCCTCCCCCTCCATCCCTCTGCTCCGGCCACGAGCTGCACCTGGAACTGCAGGGGTGCCCACACCCCACCCCATTCTGCACTCGAGGCACCCCCTCCTCCTCCATCCCTCTGCTCCGGCCACGAGCTGCACCTGGAACTGCAGGGGTGCCCACACCCCACCCCATTCTGCACTCGAGGAGGCTACTCAGTGAGGGGCCCACAGGTCTGTGGTTCGTTCTCCCCAGGCGGGGGTCCCCGTTAGCAGCCGTACAGGACAGGTAGGGATTAGCCAGAGGCAGCAGCATCGTGGTGCCGCACACTCGGGAATGTTCTCGGCTGCCTGGAGAGGAGACGGTTCTCAGGCCTGGGAAAGGCCTCGGAAACCAAACCCTGACTCTGGGCGGGAGGCTCAGGCCGTCCCCAAGGGGAGACATAGCGGCACTTCACTTGAGCCCAAGGGGAAGGTGTTAGCCCACCTCGCTCGAGTCTCGGATTAGAGCAGGAAGGGGGTGAGGCTGCCCTGAGGACAGGTGGGCAGGTCGGACTGGGTCCCTCCTCTTGGAAAGGGGGTTGGGGTGCTTGGGACCCCAGGACCTCCCACTTTCACACGTCTGTGTGAGCATCACCCAAACGTGAAGGGGCCCATGGAGGAAACAGAACACTCGAGAACAGTGTCAGGTCCACAGCGCAGCCCTCTGCGTCACAGTCTCCCCTTCAGTGGCAGAGGGGGCCGCCTTCCTTTCTCTAAGTGATACTTGCTTAAAAAAAAAAAAAGTTTGCAGGCAGCGAGCACCTGCCTGACCATTAAAATCCACCAGCCCTGCACCCACCCCCACTCAGGGTCAGACCCTCGATTCTGATGCGTCAGGAAGACTGACATTTTCACCCTCCAGGTGCTGTCACACCTTGTCTTAAATGATGGTCGCCACACCCCAGTGAGTGGACCCTGACCATAGG